>NC_060145.1:102931757-103111757 GCF_021461385.2 Schistocerca piceifrons | reverse complement strand
CGTGCTTTATTGTGGAGAGTTCCAGACCAACTTCACTACAATGAATACATCTTACACAGTTGGAAAAAATTTCTTTGAGAACCGACGTATCAAATATTTCATTCACATCCGATTCGCCCATAAAACATTCATAGTTTCACTCACTGAACCAAGCTTCTTCTGTGAAGTATTTTCTTTCCCACTTTGACTGCTATGGGCAGGTGTACTTGAGAGGTTAGGTTCACTCACTTGGTTATCGTCTTTATTGTTTACAGTAATAACACATACCTTTGGCTTTCCAACATTTCTCCTTTTCTTAAAAGCCTTCAGAGGATTTCTAATAACTTTACTTTTACTTATTATTATACTTCAACAAAACAGAGACTCAAGAAACAGAATTAATTACGAATATTTTCGAGATAACGACAGAGTAAATAAACATGAAACAATCGCTAATCACACCAGCGATATATATTGAACCATCACAGGTTAGCCACAACACATACTTTATCTCACATCACTAAAATGTACCTGATGAACACGGACGTTAATAATAACACCATTTGACAGCAGTTTAACAGCGCCACAGTGGGTCACGCCCATGTAGAAACACATTGAAAAAAGAAATTAAAAATAGTTGTAGTCTTCCGAATTGAATAAAATATTTACTATTAAAAGGTAATAGTCTGCAGATTCAGAAAACGCAAAAAGGAAAAATTGAACTTTTCATGATTTTGAGTCTTTCCGGAGCCCCTTAAAGTTGTGAACTTAAGAGTGAAGCAATAATCAGTAGAAACAGGAACCGCTTCTAACCACTTCAAGCTAAAGTGACAAATCTTGCAGGTTTCTGAACGTTTCTTTCCTTCATACATTGTAAACGAGGTCTCCAACTGAAGTTTTAAAATTATAACGTCACGCATGAGAAACGTAATAAAGGAGTAGCTTTATTTTATCTAACTTTTATTCAGTTATGCTTCTCGATCAATGAGACTATGTCATTGAATAAGTAATAATTTATTTAGAACTACAAAGGCGTGCTGAAAAGTAATATCTCCGGCTTTTTGTGTGATAACTTATAAAGTTTTTTTAAATAATACAACTTGATGAACATGTTAAATTTTTATTGTTCGTGTCCACATACTTATTTTACAACTTAGTTACCCTGGCGACGACCACATTTCTCGTAACCACAGACCAGTTTGTTGATACCTTCACTATGGAATGTCTGACTTTGTTGAAGGAGCCCCAACCTCATCTCTCCCTGCACTGCGTCATCTTTATAAAACTGAAGTCCTCGAAGGTGTTCTTTAAGTTTTGAAAACAGATGAAAATTGGGTGGGGCAAGTCGGGACTGTATGGAGGATGATCGATGACAGTGAGACAAAGGCGTCGGATTGTTGCAGAGGCCGCGGCGCTCGTGTGTGGTCTGCCCTTGTCATGATGAAGGAGATGGTACTCTACGTACGGACGAACTCTTCGAAATCGTGCTTTCAGTTTTCTGAGGGAGTACAAAAAAAATGGCTCTGAAACTATGGGATTTAACATCTGAGGTCATCAGTCCCCTAGACTTACAAGGGAACCTCCCCATCGCACCCCCCTCAGATTTAGATGTAAGTTGGCACACTGGGTACGCCTTGAAAAACTGAACACAGATCAATCGAAAAAACAGGAAGAAGTTGTGTGGAACTATGAAAAAATAAGCAAAATATACAAACTGAGTAGTCCATGCGCAAGATAGGCAACATCAAGGTTATTAGAGCTCAGGAGCGCCGTGGTCCTGTGGTTAGCGTGGGCAGCTGCGGAGCGTCAGGTCCTTCGTTCAAGTCTTCCCTCCAGTGAAAAGTTTAATTTCTTTATTTTCGCAAAGTTATGATCATTCTGTTCGTTCATTGACGACTTTGTTCACTGTTATAAGTTTAGCGTCTGTGTTTTGTGACCGCACCGGTAAACCGTGCGATTAGTAGACGAAAGGACGTGCCTCTCCAATGGGAACCGAAAACATTTGATCGCAAGGTCATAGATCAACCGATTCCTCCACGGGAAAACGCGTCTGATATATTCTACACGACACTGGTGACGGAATGTGCGTCATATGACCCGGAATATGTTATTGAGCCACCTAACTTGTACACTTGGCGAATGGGTAAAAAGATTCTTCTACCTTACCCGATTTCGGTTTTCTTGTGGATGTGATAATCACTCCCAAAAAGTGATGAAAACATGAGAGTTTGTCACATAAACTGAAACTAAAAAATTAAACTTTTCACTGGAGGGCAGGCTTGAACCAAGGACCTCTCATTCCGCAGCTGCTCACACTAACCACGGGACCACGGCGCTTCCGAGCTCAGCTTAGCCTTGATATTGCCTATCTTGCTCATGGACTACTCAGTTTGTATATTTTACTTATTTTTTCGTAGTTGCACACAACTTCATCCTGTTTTCTCGATTGATCTGTGTTCAGTTTTTCAAGGCCTATCCACTGGGCCAACTTATAACTAAATCTGAGGGGGGTGCGATGGGGAGGTTCCCTTGTTAGAACTACTTAAACCTAAGGAGATCACACACATCCATGCCGGAAGCAGGATTCGCACCTGCGAGCGCAGCAGCAGCGCGCTTCCAGACTGAAGCGCCTTGAACCGTTCGGCCACAGCGGCCGGCGAGAGGGATTACAGCAAGCTGTTTCCACACACCGTACGGCTATAATACACACTGCCAAGTTACGCGCTACAGTCCAGAGCCCTCCAACGGCAATGGGCTGCAAAGTGCCTCAGCGAAGCCGGAAATTCAACCGAGTAATACAATGAGGGGGAAAAAGTCATGAGATACGACCTAATGTCGTGTTGGATGTCCTTCTAAGCGGCGTAGTTCAGCAACTCGACGTGGCACTGGCTCAGCAAGTCGTTGCAAGTCCCCTGCAGAAATACTGAGCCACGCTGCCTCTATAGCCGTCCATATTTGCGACAGTGTTACCGGCGCAGGATTTTGCTCACGAACTGAGCTCTCAATTACGTCTCACACATGTCTGAAGCGATTCGTGTCGGACGATGAGGATGACCAGATCTTTCGACTTGATGCGCTTGAATGTTCTTCAAACCAACCGCGAACGACTGAGGCTAGATGGCAGGTAACACCGTCATCAATAAAAATTCTGTCGTTGTGTGTGCTCATGAAGTCCACGAACGCCTGCAAATAGTCTCTAAGCAGCCGAACCAATCAATGACCGGTTGAGTTGGACCAAAGGACCCAGTCCATTCCATGTAAACACAGCCCACACCTTCACGGAGCCACCACCAGCTTGCACAGTGCCTCGTTGACAATTTCTGTCGATGCCGTCGTGGGGTCTGCGCCACGCTCGTACCCTATCATCTCTTACCAACTGAAATCGGGACTCATCCGACTAGGTCGCGGTTTCCCAGTCCACTAGGGTCCAGCGGATATGGTCACGAGTCCAGGAGAGACGCTGCAGGCGATGTCGTGATGTTAGCAAAGGCGCTACAATCCAGACTTTGGTCATCTGCTGCCACTGCACATTAAGGGCAAATTTCGTTGTACTATGCTAACGGATACGTTCATCGTAAGTCTCACATTGATTTCTGCCGTTATTTCACCCATTGCTGCTTGTCTCTTAGCACTGACAACTCTACGCAGATGTCGCTACTCTCGTTAAGTGAAGGCTGTCGGCCATTGCGTTGTCCGTGGTGAAATATAATGCCTGAAATTTGGTATTATCGGCACACTCTCGACACTATGGATCTCGAGATATCGAATTCCCTAACGATTTCCGAAATGGAATGTCTCATGCATCTAGCTCCAGCTACCATTCTGAGTTCAAAGTCTAATTACCGTTTCGCGGCCATAATTACGTCGGAAATCTTTTCATGTGAATCACCTGAGTAGAAATTACAGCTCCGCAATGCAGTATCCCTTTTATGACTTGTGTATGACACTAACGCCACCTACATACATGCATATTGCTATCACATGGCTTTCGTCACCTCAGTATGTAGTTGGTATGTAATATATCAACCAATATTAAGAACAGATTAAAAATTCTGAGTCATTACCTGACAGCACTGTGTCGTATAATAACAATACTAGAAGGGGAACATTACAGATATGGACCATTATCATAGTATTTTATTACGCGTATTGATGTACAATGTCGTGTACCTCAACAAGTTGTCACATTTGAACTGCGACATTATCGAGATCTGTCGGTAGTATAACAAATTGTAAAGCTGGAAACGTAATTAAGATCTTGTGTGGTGCGAGTCTTCAGCACTTCCAGCTCGTTAGAGGTATATACACACATGCTCATAAATTAAGTATAATGCTAATATATGGTGAAACAACGCTCTGATGGGCGGTTTGTGGGTTTAAATCACCTCAGGGTATGACCATGCGGTGCATTTGACCTGCGGTCGTAGCACGGCGGCGCTGGCAGCAGTCCACATACGGAGAGGTGTGTGGTGCATGTCAGAATACGGTCCAGCGAGTAAGTCTGCAGATGTTTTCTGTCGTGCTAATGGTGAATGTGAGTTGCAAATGGCTAAAAAAACACATATTTGTGACGTTATGAGGGGTAGAATACTAGGGCGACTGGAGGCTGGTCAAACACCTTAGGTCGTAACACTCGCCCTCCGTGTGCCACAAAGTGTGATCTCAGGATTATGGCAACGATTCCAGCAGACAGGAAACGTGTCCAGGCGCTACAGTACGGGGTGTCCACTGTGTACAACACCACAAGAAGACCGATATCTCACCGTCAGTGCCCGCTGATTGCCACGGAGTACTGCAGGTAGCCTTGCTCGGGACCTTACCGCAGCCACTGGAACAGTTGTCTCCAGACATACGGTCTGCAAACGACTGAACAGACATGGTTCATTCTCCCGGAGACCTGCAAGGTGCATTCCACAAACCGCTGGTCACAGGAGAGCCCGTAAAGCCTGGTGTCAAGAGCACACTACATGGTCATTGGAACAGTGGTCACAGGTTATGTTCACGGACGAGTCCAGGTATAGTCTGCAGTGATTCTCGACGGGTTTTCATCTGGTGTGAACCAGGAACCAGATACCAACCCCTTAATGTCCTTAAGAGGGACCTGTATGGAGGTCGTGGTTTGATGGTGTGAGGTGGGATTATGATTGGTGCACGTACACCCCTGCATGGCCTGGACAGAGGAACTCTAACAGGTCAAGTGTATCGGGACGTCATTTTGCACCAGTATGTCCGCGTTTTCAGGGGTGCAGTGGCTCCCACCTTCTTCCTGATAGATGATAACGCACGGCTTCACAGAGCTGCCATCGTTGAGGAATACCTTCAAACAGAAGAAATCAAGCTAATTGAATGGCCTGCCTTCTCTCAAGACCTGAACCCCATCGAGCACGTATGGGATGCTCTCTGTCGACGTATCGCTGCACGTCTTCACACCTCTAGGACACTTCAGGAGCTCCGACAGGCACTGGTGCTAGAATGGGAGGCCGGCCATGGTGGCCGAGCGGTTCTAGGCGATACAGTCTGGAACCGCGCGACCGCTACGGTCGCAGGTTCGAATCCTGCCTCGGGTATGGGTGTTTGTGATGTCCTTAGGTTAGTTAGGTTTAAGTAGTTCTAAGTTCTAGGGGCTGATGACCTTAGAAGATAAGTCCCATAGTGCTCAGAGCCATTTGAGCCATTTGAACCAAGAATGATGCTCGACCACCTGATCCAGAGTACGCCAACCCGTTGTGCGGCCTATATACGTGTGCGTGGTGATCATATCCAATATTGATGTCGGGGTACATGCGCAGGAAACAATGGCGTTTTGTAGCCCATGTGTTTCGGGACGGTTTTCTCCACTTATCAGCAATACGTATGTGTTCTCAATGTGCCTATGCTATTAGCTCCAGTTTTGTGTAGTGCCACGTTCTGTGGCACAACATTATGCAATTATCTTTAATTTATGAGCACGAGTGTAGTTGCAGCACTTTGCTGTACACGCGAGGATTGTCGACAGAGATATACTGTATCCAGTACATGTCACAATTTTGCTATTGTTCTTCCACCTGGCGTTTTCTAGACATGTGTTCCTTTTGCTACAGAAGGTGACACTTCGTCATGATATAATGCTATAACTGTGAAAATCCTACCCCTCAGTAAAAAGTAGTCAAGATTCGTTCAAAAACGAATGCCGGTTATTTGGTGCTTAACTTCTTAACACAGCACTGCTAACTTTACACGCGAGCTATTGCACAACATGCAGTACTCACTCGTGCGTAATAATAATAATAATGAACAATATTTCACATTCTTGCTAAACATACGCGATCCAACTCAGCTTCGTCCCGCGCTTTTGTCTCTTTCTGACTAAAAATGAAGTACTTGGTGTATTTATCAAACTCTTTAACAATAACGTGCCATCAGCGGCAGGCCTCCGTGACACGATTCTTTCCAGCAGTGACATCGGAGTGTCAGCCTCAAAATTTTCGGCCAATCAGGGTCCACGTCGTTTCTTACTACCAAATAATACTCTGCCTCTTTCAGCCAATATGAAGCGACTGTGCTTTCTCCTCATGCAATGTGACGACGTAAGCCCCCACAACAGCGCGCCCACGTAATAAAAGGCTCCCCCCCCAAGAGTATGGCTTGCTACATATTGCACATAATTACACTTGGATTCGCCTTAGTTTGCCATAGCCTGAATGGTATGTATTTACTTCTATAGAATTGAAGAACAGCATACGGCATCGACGACCATAAAAAGTTGCTTAACATACTGACAAAAATGTGTAGCACCTCTCTTCTTGGCACAGATGGATGAATCGTGACCGACCGACCGCCGTGTCATCCTCAGTCAATGGTGACACCAGGATACGTCCGTTGTCGGTTTAGCGCATCTGGTGTTGCTGCTACACGGTCAACTAGCTCCATAGTGCCATCACAACGCTGAGTGAAACGCATTACTGTCCTCCAGCAACGAAAAATTCCTGGGAGTACCGGGAATGCAGCCATCAAAAGTAATTAATAGTTAATAAATATCCGCACTTAATCTTGTGAGACCCTTCGTCAATAAATCAGTACCGTTTGTAACAAACATATTTTCGTAAAGGAGAGTACGTTGGCATTTCCCACGCTACTATAGCACCCCTCATCATTTATAATTCAGCCGGCCGAGGTGGTCGAGCGGCTGTAGGCGCAACAGTCTGGAACCGCGCGACCGCTACGGTCGCAGGTTCGAATCCTGCCTCGGGCATGGATGTTTGTGATGTCCTTAGGTTAGTTAGGTTTAAGTAGTTCTAAGTTCTAGGGGACTGATGACCACAGCACTTAAGTCCCATAGTGCTCAGAGCCATTTGAGCCATCTATAATTCAGTGGCTTCACCCTAGAAAATGTGTCAATAGAGTTTTGATGTTTTTTAAATAATCTTAACTGTGGAATGACATATTTATCTATTGTAAAATGACACGAGTAGCTTTCAGTACTCAACGGAAAACTTTTCTTTCTTAAAACAGATCTGTTTTCTTCAGGATTAGAATACACCATATTATTCCCCACACTTTTGGATTCAAAACCATTTTTTCAGCAAAATCTCCGTTCAGTGCCACGCCATAACGCCAGCTTACTCGGAGGACCTGTATGCCCACATGGTACCACTCTACTGGTCGACGTCGGAGCCAACGTCTTGCTGGGTCCATAACCTCCCCACCATCCACGTACTGCTTCTCATTGGACCAAACAACTGGAAGTCGGAAAGTGCGAGACCCGGGCTGTAGGATGGTAGAGGAAGACCAGTGAGGTTTCGTGAGCTCCTCTGGGTACACACACTGGCGTGGGGCCTTTCGCTATCACAGAGAAGGAGATATTCGGCGGAACGAACACGTGAAGTCATTTCTTTAGTTCCCTGAGGAAAGCACAATACACTTCCGAGTTGGTCATGGCATCATGATGGAGGATATTAAACAGAATAACCCCTTTAGTGTCAAAGAAGACTTTCGCCATGACTTTACCAGTTGAGAGCTTGGCTTTGAACTTTTTCTTCGGAAGAGAACTACTGTGGCGCCACTCCATGGATTGCCGTTTTGTTTCCGATTCGAAGTGATGAACACATTTTAAATCTCTTGTGACGATAGTCGACAAAATATTGTCATGATCAGTCTTCTAAAGCACAAACAATTCTGCACATGTAGTCCTCCTTTGCTCTTTGTGGTCTTCTGATAGGTGGCGAGCAACCCAATGGGCACACATCTTTGCGTAGCCCAACGTGTGGAAGAGTGTTTGAACACTACCAACAGAAACGTCCTGTTGTAAAGCGAGGTGTTTTATTGTGATCCGTCGATCTCCTCGAAGGAGAGTGGCCACACGTTCCAACGCTGCACGCATGCCGCACGCAGAAGTTTGGACAGTTTTCGCAATCTTGTTGCGATGATGACGGACGCCTCTCCCAACGACTCACCGTGCTTTTGTTCACTGCCGTGTCACCTCAGACACTCTGCATGCGCCTATGAATATCTGCGATGATCTGGTTTTCGGTCAAAAGAAACTGAATGATAGCTCTCTACTTAGAACACATCCCCATCACAGACGCCACTTTGAGGGCACCGCCATCTATCGGAAGTTCATGAAACCATAGTGGTTGTAGCGGGATTACTCCTGATGTCACACAACAAATTCCACATTCTTTCAACCGGAACCGGTCAAGAAAATGGTGTGTTTCGTATTATTTATTGAAGGACCTTTGTATTCAGTGGCAGCCAAAGCTGTATCAGCCGTCTCTGTTATCTTCCAAAATCTTTTAAAACACTACAATAAACAAACAATATTGTTTAGTCTGTATTCAGTCATCACCTGGTCGAGATGCGTTTTCGTTAAAGATATCATGCACTACTTCGTGCGTGGTCTATGGGCGAACAACTCGACACTCCGCGCTGCTGGGGTCTGCAACAGGGTGGAATAATTAATGTTCCCCCCGGCCGTGCGGCTGCGGAGGCATGGCTGGCGGGGGGGGGATCGCGGCAGCAGTAACACACATTTATGGCCGCAATCGCACTTCCTCGGCGCCGTCTTGAGGGAGGGAACCGCGCGCCGCCGACAGGACAGAACAGACTGCCGGCCGAGATAAAGCGGGCGTAATTCCTGGAGTGTCTGAGGAGGCAAATAGATTATTAGTCGGCGTCTGGGGATGCGGCGAGGGGAGCGCCGAGTCGGATGCGGCAGGTTGGCAGCCCCGCCGGAGGCCCTGTACCAACCAACGCCGGCGACCGGCCGCCGGGGCTTTATTCGGCGGTGGTATTGCATATACATGAAGGCGGCGGCGGCGCCGGCGGCGAGGCAGTCAGGGGGTGAGGTGGTAACGACCATCATCAACAAGGTGCATTAGTATTCACTGTGAGCGGCGCGGCCCAGCGCTAAATCAACCGCGCGATAGCTGACTCCGGTCGTCCGGCCGGCCGGGTCAGGCGTCGGCATCTCTGCTCGTGCACGCTCTGGCTCGCGAATGGCGGAGGGCACTTCTGTACAGTACCGCATATCAGGGTTTATTCACCTCTCATTCGTGGATAGAGCTTCGGTAGAGGGACTACTCATACTCTTCAGTGCGGCCTGCTTTTGCCTAATTTCACACGCTGCATCATCACGTCATAGATAAAGGGAATTTCGGTCAGGAGGCGATGAAATCTGGGTATCCTGTAGCATTCGGGCAATAAGCAATAGCGTGATTCATCGACCGTAGAGTGATATTCCCAAGTGAGAGAAGCATGCACTACCTCATAAAGTCCCCGAGATACTCTGTAGTGAGTCCAGTTCATCTCCAGACATCATTTAAATAATAGCGCAGGAAAATGGTTGTCGTATTTTTAGAAAATATTTACCCGAAAGTTTAAGAAAACGTGCAATAATTGTTGAAAGCGTATGCTAACAACGGAAACGATGCAGTTTACTGACTTAAGAGCGCAGTTATCGTCTCCTCTTTGGGTTTCTAAAGGCATTTGTCTTTATAAAGTGATTGTTAATTATCTTAAGAATATAAGGGGAAAATCTCTAGAATTCATCTGTATCCATTATTATTAAATTTAACAAATAGAGTGAACTGATTACATAAATGCGTCTAGTTTACTTATCAGTCTATTTGATATCAGTCTATTTGTTAAACATTTAATTTTAAACGGGAATATTTTAGATTAAGCATCATAGTGACTGTTAGTGACATTAAATGATGTTTATCTATCTCCACGACGCCTTTCAAAGGCTTAAACCTCAATCACCAGGTGGGCATGTTAGTATTACATGTGGGCGTGGTGTGTGTGTGTGTGTGTGTGTGTGTGTGTGTGTGTGTGTGTGTGTGTGTGTGTCTGTGTGTGTGTGTGTGTGTGTTGTGTTACGATTTTTTGGATGAACTTAAGGCACTGTCTAGCCGAGAAAGGAAACATTATTTCAGAACGTCGGTTCGGTTTTCTTTTGACAAAAACTAAACATATATCAAAGGGTAAGAATAAAATAAGTAAAATGTTTTGACTTTGACTGCTTCTACATCAACCAGACAGGCAGATCAGTTGAGATTTGATTCAAAGAACACATGGCAGCACTAAGAAACAAAAAAGACGACACATCAGCAATAGCTATCTACCTTCATGAAACAAAACGCCACGGTAACAACACAAGTATCAGCATCCTACAAATCCAGTCTAAAGACAAATAAACTAGACATCTTGGAAACACTCAAAATATAGAAACAAAAAATATCGTGAATCCATCCTAAATGACAAAAATGACAATATGTACTATAATAGCATTTTAAAGCATTAACCAATGTATTTCTGCAACCTTTAGGCAGTTATTACATGTAACAGATATAATCTTAAGACCCGCCTGTTTTGGAAAGTTTGCTCTCACCCAGTCACTCCTTCCACACACTCGATCCCTCTCATTTTCTCTGTCTCCTCTTCTGCCTCTGCCTCCAGCCTTTCATTCCTTTATGTGAATACAAACGAAACTTGTTATTTATGTATAATTTTACTACTGTAACCCACATAATTATTTCAATTGAGCTTTCCAATATACCACATTGTTATACAAACGGATATGAAGTTTAAGCGATACTAACGTGACAAAATCGGATTTATATACCACCTGAAATACCTGTTCCAACGCATGTATTCAACACCTCAAAACAAAAATCTCAAAATTCCTTTAAAACTTATTCTGTAATAATGTTGTTACAATGTATATTCTTTGTACTTTGTGACAATATTTCTTTTCTGCTATATGATTCTTGCACCTAATCGTTTCCAGACGCCATATTTGTTTACAAAATATGACAGTAGACGTGTGATATGTTACGACCGTGAAAGGAACCTGCCACCACTGGAGGTACTCTATTTTACTTATTTTATTTTTACCGTTTGATACACGTTTAGTTTTTTTTGTCAAAAGAAACCCAAAACCATGTTCCGAAATAGTGTGTTGGTTCTCCACTAGGTAGTGTCCAAGTTCTGGCAAAAAAAAAAAAAAAAAAAAAAAAAAAAAAAAAAAAAAAAAAAAAAAAAAATGGTTCAAATGGCTCTGAGCACTATGTGACTCAACTTCTGAGGTCATCGGTCCCCTAGAACTTAGAACTACTTAAACCTAACTAACCTAAGGACGTCACACACGTCCATGCCCGAGGCAGGATTCGAACCTGCTACCGTAGCGGTCGCACGCTTCCAGACTGTAGCGCCTAGAACCGCGCTGCCACACCGGCCGGCGTTCGTGCAAAAGATTCTAACACAACACACACACACATGTCATCCTAAAAATGTTAATACACCTGATGATGGAGGTTTAAACCTTTTAAATGCGTCGTGGAGGGAAGTCAACAGTGACTGTTAACAGTAAACTTGTTTCATTTAATGCGAATTATTTGTTGCGGTAAAAGGTTGAGATTTCCGTTCTGTACAGATATGTATTATGTGTAAACATGTGTTCTCGATGACTAAATACAGTACAAACTCTGGAGGGCAAAAAAAAAAAAAGTAACAATCAGATCTGAAAGCATTGCAGCATTTTTGCTGTAGAAACATTTGATTCTGTTGTGTTATGAAGTGTCAGTTGGTATGTCAAGCATACCTGGTGATGGTGATTTCTCTTTTTATGTATGTGGCCACTCCTCTGCCTTGGGTTGGCCTGTCTTTACTGTAGCTAATGTAGTTGGGAACTGTCGCTTTATTCCCGGTTTTAGGTGGGTTTCCCCCATCATGCATATGTCGATGGAGAACCCCTTCGTGTGTTCTCTGAACTCGACCTCTTGATTAATAATGCCATCTGCGTTAAACATTCCTGTTGTCAGGCCTTGGATATTTGGTCGTCCATCCATGATGGGGTTTTGAAACTACTGACGAAGTCGCAAAGGGGAACGACTACTGAACTGCTGCCTGAAGGGCAACGAGGATCTGAGTATTCTGCCTCTGGACATCCCTGAATTGCTTCATCATTTCCATGACGAGGTTCATGGTCTGGACTATAAACTCCTAATGATGGGCCTCAGCAGCCGACTATCCATTCATGTGCCAATATTAACACAACGACAGTGGCAACTACGACTGAAATGGCCAAATGACCATCGGCACACGAACTTGGAGCAGTGGCAGAACGTTGCATGGTGTGACGAATCCCGATACCCCCCTCATCATGCAGATGGGACGGCCCGAATCCGTCGTCATCCAGGGGAACAGCTCCTTGACACTGTAGCGTCTCCTGGCCAATCGTCATAAAAGCGTGTGACAGAATTTTTTCCGTGTGTGTAAGACCAGTTGACATGTACCGATATAGTGCCACGCACACGGCGACAGAGAAATAATTTCAACACGAATAAACATGACCAAGTTAAGCACTAAAGCAAGACTTTGTAACCATTTCACGAGTATATTATGTGTGTATGTAGAATATTCGTAATTATTTGGCGTTTTATGCATTTTTTTACTTTGAATCCATGACATATTATTAGCTTTGACAATCGTATTCTTGTTAAATGAATTAGTGATTATGATCTGTGCCTCAGATAAAAAGGACCATTCAGTACATGTATAAACAGTAAAAAGCATTGTAATAATCTCTCTGTTCTCTTTGGGTTTCGTTACGAGTAACACTTGCATGTTAAGGAAATGTATATGCTGGCCGTGAGTCTTTTGTTTATGAAGCTTGAGATCCGCCATTAGGCGAGTTGTTGTAAAAAGGTGTGTAAAATTGATGCATTTTTGTTTGAATATATAGAGTTTGAGCAAATATGTCTTTAAAATAATTTGTAAAGTTGCCAGCCATTCGTCCCGTAAATAATTTAGACATTTTCAGCATTTAATTTAGCGGAAGCCGCTGTACCAATCTGCGATTGACGCGGCACATTTAAAAAATATTTATTTCAGGCATCGCAGTCGTCTCGCCGGTAAAGCGAGGTAACATAACAATATTTAACATTTTCTTACAGCTTCCAGCAGTGCCAGCAGACTATATTATATTATTCAGTGCATTTCTCAGTTTGATTTGGAAGGTAGTGTGTGACATGTTCTATGCGATCACAAAAATATAACGAATAACTGTGTTATCACTTTATCATTTTCACATTTTGTGGCAAGGTCTGCTCTGTGAAACTAAAGCAATATTTTACATTTTTTCCCTGGGATTAAGAGAACGCGGGCTAGCCGCGCGTCTGTTCTAATTAACAGTATTCAAAAATCCACTGCATAACGTAACCAACATTCAGTGCTGTGACGATCGTTTGAATTTCATTACTGACTTTTCTGAATACGATGCAAGGTAATGAGTTCAGATACAGTTTTCTTTCTTTCTTGATTACGTTAGAGTAGCAAGAGAATGTTTCATAGATGATTATCGGGAGCAGATGTGGAAAATCAATAATTTGATCCACGGTGTGCCACATTTATGATAAAAGTGTTTATTCCCTCTCGCACTCCATCTCTCAACTTAACATATATGTGCTAGTGTGACTCATGCAGCCAAAGTGAAATATTTACTCAACAATACTCAAAGTTACTTGTTTTTATGAAGAAAGAATTACCAAGTAAAGACAGCGTAATAACACTGAATGAAAACCATAGCAACTTGTTACAAATAATTTTGTGTACTACCATCAGCTCTCAGTTTCAGTTATATATCAGTCTGAACATTGCAAATCCAAACTTTAATATCGTAAAGCAAAATTACTAGTTATTATGTACTAACTTACTTGCTGCTACACATATATGATCATATCTAAATAAATAAAACTACAAGCCGAATAAAATTAACTCCAGTAGTAAAAAGTGAGAGGAGGAGTAAGGGAGACGGAATAACACCTGCACTACAGCACGAAGACAAGCTGGCGGCGGCTCCATTATGATCTGAGGATTATTCAGCGAAGCTCGTGGAAGGCACCTTGACGGCCAAGGAGTATTGTATACTGGTTATAGACCATGTACACCCCTTCATAACGATTATATTTCCTGATGGCAGTGGCACTTTTCAGTAAGATAATGCGCTATATTACAAGGTCAGGGGTGTGATGAAGCCGTTCGGGAAGCATGGTAGCGAGTTCCACGATGTTCTGACCCTCCAACTTACCAGACCTGAACCTGATCCAACACATGTGATTGAACGTGGTGACAAGCTGATCGACCTCGTCCCCGGAATTTATGTATATCAGGTGACTTGTGTGTGAAGGTGTGGTGGAAACTGCGTCCACCGACCGACCAAAGCCGCACTGCTTGGTAGCCACGACGCGTCACCACTGTTATTCTTGCCAAAGATGGACACACCGTGTATTACGTAGGTGGTCATAGTGCCCTAACTGATCAGTGTGTGCTTACTTGCTCGTTAGATCATGAAGAGTTTCTACAAACGTATGGTGACATGAAAGTAATTGTTCGTATTGTTAAGGAAGACAAACTTTTCATTATGCTTGGGAATAGTACCAAAAGGAACAGGAAAAAATATATTAGAAAAAGGCAGACTAGTGGAATGGAATGAGAGGGAAAGCTGCCATATAGAAGTTAGCACAAAACGTAATTTAATGATTGCACACACATTGGTTTAAGAATACTGAAGAATACTTTACAAATGGAATACAACTGGAGGTTTCAGGTTGGGTACATAACAGTAAAAAAGACATTAGGAAAAAGTATTTTAGAACATAAATTGTTTCAAGGGACAGATGTGGACTCTGACAACAGGTTTCGGATATGGCCTACAGATTAAAACTGAGGAAACTGCAGAAAGGTAGGAAATTATAGAACTTGAACTTGGATAAACTGAAAGAAGCGATGTCTTTGACAGTTTCGGGTGGATCGTTGGGCATCGATTGACATTATGAGTGCAAAGGCATATAATAGAAGACGAATATGTAACTTGTAGCAATGAAATAGCGAAGGCATTGTAGGGTCAAATACGCAAAAAGGCATGACCCAGTGGGTGTCCTTGGATAAGATATGGGGTATGGAAGTCAGTAAACGAAGGGGATAAATAGGCAAATCTGGCAAATGCATGATGCGAAAGTGAATGCAAATCTCCAAAAACATCAAATGATAGTAAGTGCAAAACGGTGAAGTAAAATGGACAGAGAAATACGGAGCTGTAGAAGCTTGCATAGCTATTGGAAAGCAAAATTCTGCCTGCAGAAAAACTGGAGAGTCCTTCAGGGAAAAGATGAGCGCCTGTATGTGTATTAAGATGTCGTATAGCTTGAGCGTGCTGAACGTAAAAGGGAAGGCTAAAAGGCCAATATGTAGGAGCGATATTACAGAAGGGGAAGTGAAAGTTCATGAAGATTTGGAGATGTGATACTGCAAGAAGAATATCATCCAACAATGAAAGTCGAAACAACATGCCTGGAGTAGACAACATTCTCACGAAATTATTGAGACCCCTGGGAGAACATAACGTAAAGAAACATTCCACCTGGTGTGAAGGATAAATGAGGCAGGATATGAATTACAGATTGGCAATGGCTAGAAAATAATTTATGAAAATCAGGAACAGTTAACGTCGAATACAATTTTAAGAATTTCGTCTTTTCCGACAGTCTTTGGAGTGTAGCTGTGTACAGGAGTGTAACGTGGGCGATAAACACAGTCTTTTACTGTATTTTGTAATCTAGATATATTATGAAAATGTATGTATGTACGTCTGTGTGTGTGTGTGTGTGTGTGTGTGTGTGTGTGTGTGTGTGTGTGTGTGTGTGTGTTTGTGTGTTTTTTTGTGTTTTTTTGTGTTCCACATCTCCTCCTGACCGATTTCAACAAAACTCGATACATCTATCCCTTACCGTCAGGCAGCAATCGCTGTCGGGATGAGAACCACCTACTTATCAAAGTTCTGGAGGTGTGAAGTAAACAACGAAATGCTTAGAAAGCTGCTCCAGCATGCGCGGCGCTTAGATTTGTTACTTTTGTCCTACTATTTTCATTGACGGTTAATTTCAAATACAGCATCCGAGTGTGGCGATGAATGCACCTAAAAACATATATAATAGTAACACACATACACTATGTGATCAAAAGTATCCGGATACCCCAAAAACGTACGCCTTTCATATTAGATGCATTGTGCTGCCGCCCACAGTCAGGTGCTCCATATCAGGGACCTCAGTAGTCATTAGACATCGTGAGAGAGAAGAATGAAGCGCTCCGCGGAACTCAAGGACTTCGAACGTGGTCAGGTGATTGCGTGTCACTTGTGTCATACGTCTGTACGCGAGATTTCCACACTCCTAAACATCTCTAGGTCCATTGTTTAAGACGTGGTAGTGAAGTGGAAACGTATGGCACAAAAGCGTACAGGCCGACAGTTGAAGAGCGTCGTAATATGTAATAGGCAGACATCTATCCAGACCATCACACAGGAATTCCAAATTGCATGAGGATCCACTGCAAGTACTATGACAGCAGGGGGAGGTGAGATAACTTGAATTTCGTGGTCGTGCGGCTGCTCATAAGCCACACATCATGCCGATAAATGCCAAACGACACCTCGCTCGATGTAAGGACCGTAAACATTGGACGACGGAACAGTGGAAAAATGTTGTGTGGAGTGACGAATCACGGTACACAATGTGGCAATCCGATGGCACTCTATGGGTATGGCGAATTCCCGTTGAACGTCATTTGCCAGCGTGTGCAGTGCCAACAGTAAAATTCGAAATTCAGAGGCGGTGGTGTTACGGTGTGGTCGTGTTTTTCAGGGAGGGGGCCTTCACCTGTTGTTGTTTTGCGCGGCACTATCACAACACAGGCCTACGTTGATATTTTAAGCACCTTCTTGCTTCCCGCAATTGAAGAGCAATTCGGTGATGGCGACTGCATCTTTCAACACGATCGAGCACATGTTCATAACGCACAGCCTGTGGCCGAGTGGTTGCACGACAATAACATCCCTGTAATGGACTGGCCTGTATAGAGTCCTGACGTGGATGCTATAAAATACCTTTGGGATGTTTTGGAACGCTGACTTCCTGCCAGGTCTCACCGACGGACATCGATACCTCTCCTCAGTGCAGCATTGCGTGAAGAATGGGATGTCATTCCCCAAGAAACCTTCCGGCACCTGATTGAACGTATGCCTGCTAGAGTGGAAGCTGCCATCCAGGCTAAGGGTGGGCCAACACTGTACGGAATTCCAGTGTTACCTATGGAGATAGCCACGAACTTGTAATTCCTTTTCAGATAGGTGTCCTGACACTTTTGATCATATAGTGTAATTCAGGAGATACAGTCAGATCCACAAGAAAGTGTGCACCATAATGTTAAACGTAAGGTCTGTAGCAACATCTCTGGTAGTGGTCTTGAATCTGTACTCAATGCGCTTTTGCACAGTGTATAGATAAACAGTGGGATAGTTGAATGTTTTGATTTGCCTGTTGTTGTTTTAGTAGTAGCAGTAACTTTATTCATCTGTACATCTCTTTTTACAAGGATATAGGACATGTCAAAGTATTTACAAGTTTAGACCAATTTAAAATAAACTAATTCGTATACACATACATTTACAGGTTTCTAGGTAGAGACAATCATTAGATTTACTCCTGGTATACAAAACTTTTTTTACAAATAACGTATTAAATAATGCAATGCCACACTTCACTCATATCTCACTATCAGTCGCTGCACACACTATACGCACGTTGTTTCATAATACTTCACTCACTGCACACACACACACACACACACACACACACGCACACACACACTGGTGATCTCTGGGCCATTTTCTGTACCAGAGCTTTCCATTTGCTATACTGAAAAACTGGGTCAGCATCCCTCTATAATGAGTGAGATGTTCAGCTCAGAAAGAGGAAGAGGTGTTAGTGTTGTGCTATGCGTGGAATGGGGTGCGGGGGGGGGGGGGGGTAAGTATTTACTGGAAAGGAAAAAAGAAGGAAAAAAATATAGTGAAAGTGTTATGTGAGGTGTTGGATGTTTTATAATCATTATTATTATTTATTTGTATAACTTATTTTTACCAAACCCCTACTCTGTTTTATCTAAGTCATCCTTCAATGTATAAAATGTATCGCATAACAGATACTTTTTAGTTGTCTTTTAAATAAGTGTATTTTTGCAATTTCTTTAATCTCTTTTGAAATTTATTGCACAGTTTTATTCCTTGGTAGAAAATTCGGTTCGACTTTTATGTTTATTTTTTCTTGGTAAATGTAAGTTGAGTCTTGGTTATGGACAGAGTTGTTTGTGCAGTGACTATCAATGTTATTTTTGATGTGTACAGCTGACTGGCAACTATATTCACATGGTGCAGTTAAGATCCCCAGTGTTTTGAACTGATCTTTACAATGAGCTCGACTACTATTTTTGGATATTATTCTTGTGGCTCTTTTCTGTAGTTTGAAAGTATTCATATTTTATGCATTTGTACCCCAAAACAGAACGACATAGCTAAGAATTGAGTGTACATGTTACTAGTATGTAATAGTATTTGCTGTTTGCCCTTATTTGCAGCCAATTTAAACGCTAAAAAAGTACAGTGTTTATCGAAAATGCCTTCTGAGATCCGTTAAGAAGTTGATTGGTTCGAACGAGGCAAACTGGGTGCTTCAAGAGGATAACGATGAGAAACATCGCAGCCGTCTCTGCACAGCGTGGAAACAAGGCAGTGGGGTGAAACTTCCTGGCAGATTAAAACTGTGTGCCGGGCCGAGATTCGAACTCGGGACCTTTGCCTTTCGCGGGCAAGTGCTCTACCAACTGAACTACCCAAGCACGACTTTACTTCTGCCAGTACCTCGTCTCCTACCTTCCAGACCTTACAGAAGCTCTCCTGCGAACCTTTCAGAACTAGCACTTCTGAAAGAAAGGATATTGCGGAGACATGGCTTAGCCACAGCCTGGGGAATGTTTCCAGATTGAGATTTTCACTCTGCAGCGGAGTGTGCGCTGTTATGAAACTTCCTGGCAGATTAAAACTGTGTGCCGGACCGAGACTCGAGCACGGGACCTTTGCCTTTCGCGGGCAAGTCCTCAGTAGAGCACTTGCCCGTGAAAGGCAAAGGTCACGAGTTCGAGTCTCGGCCCGGCACACAGTTTTAATCTGCCAAGAAGTTTCATAACAGCGCACACTCCGCTGCAGAGTGAAAATCTCATTCTGAAGACAGTGGGGTGCCCACGACGAACTGGTCTGCAATGGCTCCAGATGCAAATCGAATCGAAATGTTTGATCGTATATTAAGATGAACCTTGAAGGAAAGCCAATATATTCTTTAAACTATCCGTTCTATAAAATCCGGGCGATATGGAGATCATTACCGAGAGAATATTCAGATAATCTCGTGAAAAGCAAGTCAAAAAGGTGCCAAGCTATAATCAATAATGGCAGCGTTTGTATTGACTATTAGGTAACCGTGCAATTAGTAGCAACATGTATTTTCGTGTAAGCGTGTATTTATAATAGTGTCTTTTATTTCGTACAGATAACAGCGTATGCTTTCTTGTGGATCTGACTGTATGGCGCCGTAAACTCCGAGAAGCGAGAATAACTGCCGTATTGTACATGGGGTTCATTACTTCTTTGCTACTAAGTCTATTCGGAACACATTTGGCAGACACTATCGACATACGGTGCTGAATGTAACTACACAAATACATCATTGTACGAGACGTAGTTCAGGTGATATGACGTGAAGAATATGCCGCAGTATGCATGAAGTTTTAAAACATTTATTCTTTACAACTAAGATACTCCAAAGTATAGTCAGCTTAAGATAATTCCTCACACTTGGCAGCGCTTTCGGCAGCTTTCTGTTGCAAAGCGCAAACAGCTGTAGGCAAAAACAATAGCCGTCTATAGAGCTATGAAGAGGCATTACCGTAAAGACGTTTACGACATCGCTTTGTAGACACGGGAAGCAACTGTATTTGTACATTTGTTGCGGCCCCCCCCCAACCCCCCCCCCCCTCCCCTCCGGCGGAGGTTCGAGTCCTCCTGGACTAAGTAGTTTGGTCCCATACGACCTTACCACAAACCTATTTTTGTACATTTGTACGTTATGCACATTTCTTTATACAACGGTTTCGTAATGAAAACATGGTTGTCGTATCCCCTACCTTTGTACGACTCGGTGAACACTTCCACTGTAACCTACACATGTTCATTTAAGGAGTCAAAATATGTAAGTTCTCGTTTTATGCTTTCTATTACAGAAGCTCGTATAATACAGGGTATCTACCAAGCTGTTTTCTCGGATCGCTAAACACCGATTCAAGTAAATCGTATTAATGGAGACCTGAGTTTCTCCTGGCGTGTACAACTTTCAAAGAACTTCCGGGAATTCAGCCAGGTAACACTTTCAGCGACTGTCGATATTTCGGCGGGAGAACACCCCGCCATTTTCAAGGCAAACTGCAACGGACGGGTGACGTACATGCAAATTTAAAGCCTCAGTTCTCCCACTGATGCAGGGAAGACAACACACACACTGGACTCTAGTGCCACCAATGATGACCAAAGTCAGAGCTATCGATAGTGAGACTACGAACTCGCAGGTGAAGTAGCACTGACTCTGGTTTTTTGACAAGGGAGAGAGCCGGGATTCCAACAGAGCTTAAACAAAAACCTCCATCCCTGTTTACAAGGTTGCTCGCTAATTTAATCTCAAATGCCTCCTTAATAACACTGCCCCAATAGCTGGACGTGCATGCCATTATCTCGGTGTTGTTGTATAACATGGGGTGACCAGTATCCAAGCAGTGTTCGGCAATAGCAGATCTACTTGGCTGCTGTAATCGTGTACGCTCAGTACATCTGTCCTCCACGGTCCTGAAAGTTTGACCAATATATGCCATGCCATATCTACAAGGAATGCGATATACACCCGCCTTACGCAGACCAAGCTCATCCTTAACAGAACTCAAAAGCGCTCTAATTTTATATGGAGGTCAGAAAACACATTTCACGTCGTATTTCCGTAAAATACGACCGATCTTGTTGGAAGTGTTTCCTACGTAAGGCAAAAAGGCAGTAGACTTAAGTGTCGACTCAGAATTATCATCAATCACCCGATGTACAGTAGGTAGATAGCGCAACACACGTTCAATATGTCTATCACTTTAACCATTTTGACGAAATGTAACTTCAAGATGGGACGCCTTAGCTGGCAAAGTCCCAGAGTCAGAAACGACATGTGCCCTGTGCACCAAGGTACGGAATACCCCTTCACCCTGAGCCGGATGGTGACAACTATTAGCCTGTAAGTACAAGTCGGTGTAAGTACGTTTCCTGTAGACTGCTTGTCCCAATGCTCCATCATACCTCCTCCAAACCAACACCTCAAGAAAGGGATGGCAACGATCGTCTTCCACCTCCATCGTAAAACGGATGTTCGGGTGGATCGAGTTCAGATGTTCTATAAAGGCATTCAGATTCTCCCTACCATGAGGCCAAACAACAAAGGCATCGTCAACATATCTAAAGAAACAGGTTTGTTTCAAAGGCGCCGACTCCAATGCACTTTCTTCGACGTCTTCCATAAACAAATTTGCGATCACAGGAGACAACGGACTACCCATCGCAACTCGATCTGTCTGCCCGTGATACTGGTCATTGAATAAAAAGTAAGAGATTAGTTAATTCAGCACCAAACCTAGCCTTAATTAACCTCAACTAATCATACAGAGGAACACGAGTGAAAAGAGAGACCATATCGAAACTCACTAAAATATGAGAGTCATTCAACCGCAGTCCCTCCAAATGACGTAAAGATCATCTGAGTTCCTGATATGATGTTCACACCGACCTACTAGTGGACTCAACGGAGAAGCAAGATTCTTGGCTACACGATATGTCGGAGCGCCGATGTTACTCACTATAGGACGAAAAGGAACCCCTTCCTAGTGAACCTTCGGAAGGCCATATAATCTAGGGGGAACAGCACTATAGGTGTTAACTCTTGATAGTGTCCTGCGACAAACCACTTTCCTTCAGGAGGCTGTTAGTCTTTCTCTCATCACTTTTTGTGGGGTCAGCATAGATTCTGCAATACCCTGAATCAGATAGTAAACGTTACACCTTTTGTACATAATCCTGTTTATTTAAAACAACGGTGGCATTGCCCTTGTCCGCAGGTAAAATAGCAATATCAAGATCAACTTTGAGAGAGCGTAAAGCAGCCCTCTCCGCTGCTGTTACATTACTCTTGGGTGGGCGAGCCCTGGTCAACACACGCCATGCCTCCCCCCTAACCTCCTGTGCAGCGTCAGGAGGTAGTTCGCAAACTGCCTGTTCAATTGAACTAGTAAAATCAACTACCGGCAAACTCTTCGGAGTCGGTGCAAAATTTAAACACTTCCCAAGAACGGATAAGGTTTTGTCGCCAGAAGATTTCTCTGTGAGATTTATCACCTCAGGGGGAGTGGCCGACTTCAGCGCGTTCGGGTAGCTCGAGGCGGAGGGCCAATGTAGAGGCTGGCCGGCTGGCATCGTCCGTTCATCCTGTCGGTGGGCAGGTGGCCGCTCCTTCTGCAGGGCCCGAGCCAGCACACGGGGGCAAAGGCTTGCTGGTTATTGGAAGCTCCAACGCTAGGCAGGTGATGGATCCCCTTAGGGAAATAGCGTACAGGGCTGGAAAGAAATCCAACGTGCACTCGGTTTGTCTGCCGGGGGTCCTCACCCAAGGTGTGGAGGTGGCCTTGCCTGCGGCTATCGAGCGTACTGGGTGCAGTAGTCTGCAAGTAGTTGCTCACGTCGGCAACAATGATGCCTGTCGCTTGGGTTCTGAGGCGATCCTCAGTTCGTACAGGCGGCTGGCGGATTTGGTGAAGACCGCTGGCCTCGCACGCGGGGTGCAAGCAGAGCTCTCTATTTGCAGCATTGTTCCCAGAGTGGATCGGGGTCCTTTGGTTTAGAGCCGAGTGGAGGGTCCCAACCAGAGGCTTCGTCGACTCTGTGACGGGCTTAGCTGCAGATTTCTAGACTTGTGCTATTGGGTGAGGAATTGTAGGACGCCCCTAGATAGGTCAGGGGTGCACTATACAAAGAAAGCGGCTACTCTGGTAGCAGAGTACTTGTGGCGTGCACATGGTTTTTTTTTTATAGGCTAGGCAGTATTGCGAGGTGTCCTGATTAACACTCACCAGTCGACGTGCAGGCAGGGAAATCAGGACGCGCTCAGTGTAAAGACACTCCAGCTATCAAGATATTAGCAGTAATTTGTCGGAATAAAGTTACTGAAATTACATGCCCTCCAGGAAGCGTGTGGCGCGCAAATTATTCTCGGGACTGAGACCTGGCTGAACTCTGAGATGGTCCGCAGCTCGTGGTCGTGCGGTAGCGTTCTCGCTTCCCGAGCCCGGGTTCCCGGGTTCGATTCCCGGCGGGGTCAGGGATTTTCTCTGCCTCGTGATGACTGGGTGTTGTGTGATGTCCTTAGGTTAGTTAGGTTTAAGTAGTTCTAGGTTCTAGGGGACTGATGACCATAGATGTTAAGTCCCATAGTGCTCAGAGCCATTTTTGAACTCTGAGATAGGAAGTTCTGAAATATTTAGCTAGTATTGCAACCTGAATCGGAAAGACAGATTAGACACCGTAGGAGGTGGTGTCTTCATTGCAGTTGACAAAAATATTGTGTCTACTGAGGTCGACGTAAAGTGTAATTGTGAAGTTTTCTGGACACGTTTAACAGGGCAAGGGAAAATAAAGTTAATTTTGGGGTGTTATTACCGGCCACCAGGTTCCATCGTGACAGTTCTAGAATCATTCGAAGGGAGTCTACATTCTGTATCGGAGAAGTACCCGGATCACGCTACATTAGTCGGAGGCGACTTCAACCTACCTAGTATAGACTGGGATGTCTATGGATTCATTACAGGTGCTACAGACAAGCCGTCGTGTGAATTACTTTTGAACACATAATCCGAAAACTGTCTTGAGCAGCTAAATCGACAGCCAACGCGTAATGTAAATATTTTAGATCTGGTAGCCACGAACAGACCAGACCTCATCGTCGGTGTCAGTGTTGAGACAGCGATTAGTGATCATGATGTTGTCATTACGACTATGGTTACGAAAGTTAAATTACGGTCAAGAAGGCTAGGAGAGTATTCTTACTAGAAAGAGCAGATAAGCAGTAGTTAGCAACCCACTCAGTAAATGAATCGACTTCATTTACTTTCGGTACGATGGACGTGGAAGAATTATGGGCAAATTTTAAACACATTGTAAATCACGCATTGGACAAGTATGTGCCGAAAAAGTGTGTTACGGAGGAAAAAGACCCACCGTGGTTTAACAGCGCAATTCGGAGAATGCTCAGGAAGCAAAGGCAGTTGCATTCGCGGTACAAAAAAGATCGGGAGAATGAGGACAGGCAAAAGCTAGTAGAGATTCGTGCTGCTGCAAAAAGAACGATGCGCGAAGCATTCAACCACTACTACCGTCATACCTTAGCAAAAGATCTTGCTGAAAACCCAAGGAAATTCTGGTCTTACGTAAAATCGGTAAGCGGGTCGAAGGCTTCCATTCAGTCACTCACTGATCACTCTGGCCTGGCAACGGAAGACAGTAAAGCGAAAGCAGAAATCTTAAATTTAGCATTTGAGAAATCTTTCACGCAAGAGGATCGTACAAACATACCGCCGTTTGAGTGTCGTACAGATTCCAGTATGGAGGACATAGTGATAGACATCCCTGGGGTTGTAAGCAGCTGAATGGGTTGATCATAAATAAATCGCCAGGTCCTGATGGGATTCCAATTTGGTTTTACAGAGAGTACTCTACTGCATTGACTCCTTACTTAGCTCGCATTTATCGTGAATCTCTTGCCCAACGTAAATTCCCGAGCGACTGGAAAAAGCGTAGGTGACGCCTGTATATAAGAAGGGTGGAAGGACGGATCCTCAAAATTACAGACCAATATCCTTAATATCGGTTTGTTGCAGGATTCTCGAACATATTCTCAGTTCGAATATAATGAATTTCCTTGAGACAGAGAAGTTGCTGGCCATGCATCAGCACGGCTTTAGAAAGCATCGCTCCTGCGTAACGCAACTCGCCCTTTTTTCACATTAAATCTTGTGAACCATGGATGAAGGTTTCAGACGGATGCCATATTCCTTGACTTCCGGAAAGCGTTTGACTCGGTGCCCCACTGCAGACTCCTAACTAATGTACGAGCATATAGGATTGGTTCCCAAGTATGTGAGTGGCTCGAAGACTTCTTAAGTAGTAGAACCCAGTACGTTGTCCTCGATGGTAAGTGTTCATCGGAGGTGAGGGTATCATCTGGAGTGCCCCAGGGAAGTGTGGTAGGTCCTATCTTTTGGACAGGGTGGATAGAAATGTGCAGCTGTTGGCTGATGATGCTGTGGTGTACGGGAAGGTGTCGTCGTTGAGTGACTGTAGGAAGACACAAGATGACTTGTACAGGATTTGTGATTGGTGTAAAGAATGGCAGCTAACTCTAAATATAGATAAATGTAAATTAATGCAGATGAATAGGAAAAAGAATCCTGTAATGTTTGAATACCCCATTAGTAGTGTAGCGCTTGACACAGTCACGTCGATTAAATATTTGGGTGTAGCATTTCAGAGCGATATGAAGTGGGACAAGCATGTAATGGCAGTTGTGGGGAAGGCGTATGGTCGTCTTCGGTTCATTGGTAGAATTTTGGGAAGACGTGGTTCATCCGTAAAGGAGACCGCTTGTAGAACGCTGGTGCGACCTATTCTTGAGAACTACTCGAGCGTTTGGGATCCCTATCAGGTCGGATTGAGGGAGGACATAGAACCAATTCAGAGGCGGGATGCTAGATTTGTTACTGGTAGGTTTGATCATCATGCGAGTGTTACGGAAGTGCTTCAGGAACTCTGGTGGGAGTCTCTAGAGGAAAGGAGGCGTTCTTTTCGGGAATCGCTACTCAGGAAATTTTGAGAACCAGCATTTGAGGCTGACTGCAGTACAATTTTACTACTGCCAACTTATATTTCGCGGAAAGACCACAAAGATAAGATAAGAGAGATTAGGGCTCGTACAGAGGCATATAGGCAGTCATTTTTCCCTCGTTCTGTTTGGGAGTGAAACAGGGAGAGAAGATGCTAGTTGTGGAACGAGGTACCCTCCGCCACGCACCGTATGGTGGATTGCGGAGTATGTTTGTAGATATAGATCACAGAACGTCGAGATATAACATCAGACAACGCGCGATAAACGTTCAAACTTTGTCAAATGCCGGGCAGTAACGGAATTGTATACCCAGTCAGCTTGAGCCCATGAGGCATCGTCCAACCAATCCCAAGTGGAATCAGACAATTCCGATGCAGCCATTAAATGAAAACGATACAGTTCTTTGGAAGCATCGATTATAATACTTCTCCCTCGCTGCCGCGAAGGAGTCACACTTCTTTTTTACCTTTAGTTGCGACTAGACGCCTTTTTCCATTACATATGCACTAAATATTTTGTAATGTTTAACATTTACGTAAATATCGGCAAATATATTTAAGTTAATTCAGTCAGTTGTTCTAATAATTTGATTGGCATTAATCATCACTAAATTAAATAAGTATCCATGCTTCTCATTAAAGCTTCGGATTGTCTGTGGGAATGTCGCCACGTACAGAAATTGTCAATGTTGTTAGTGCAAATTGCACGGCCAAAAAGACTAAGAACTTCGTCTTCTTGAACGATTAGTTCGCGCAGTTCAAAGTCCGATGTTTTCAAATTCTTCTGTCATTATTGTAGTTTCAAATAAAACGGTGGCAGTGGCACAACTGCTAATATTTTCGCAATAAAATTACAGGTGATCCAGCCAGTCCCACGCACTTAAACCGTTGCGTAGGTAAGATACTGCTTTGTAACTGATCCTCCCATTTGAGCTAAATTTTATTACAGTCACTAATTCCGAAATCAAGTACCTAGCCACTATATTTTTCACGTGATCGTCTGGCAAAAATCATTGCCTTCTTTCCGTGTCATCCCTTCTTAGTTAAAAGGACAGATATAAACTGGCGAATTAAGCGACGGAGGAAGAAACAGTTATGCCAGGAATCACTTCAGAGATACTCTGCGGTGGATGGGCAGTGCGTGCATTCCGTCACGCACCATATCCTTTACTGCATTTCGCGGATACGTATAATCATTTGGCAGTGAATGAAGAGATCAAGTTGGCGAGAACAGCCCACTCACATCATCCTTGCACTGCCGTCTGTTTTTCCAATAGCGTAATCCCTCTTCGCCGACTTTTTTACCCGTTCGCTGAGTCTCTCGCTCCTGCCAGAGGGAAGGTAATCCCGCCTTCTGACCGCCGACCTGCGGTGTCGAGGCTCGAAACCGATTAGCGGTCTGAAGAGCTGCCGCCCCTTCGCTACTGCGTGGCTTTAGCTGTCGGCCGGACGTGAGGCCTTACTCAGCCACCCGCCGATTTCTGCCAGCATTATGGCAGATGGCGGTCGTCCGGGCTGGAGTGTGGCAGACGACAGCGCACATTTCGAAAAACACACCGGTGTGTTACGGTCCCTAAGTAGCTTCCCGTTAATCAACAGTGTGGACTAGTAGGACTGTTATATCCAGTTGATGTGCAATTGCCTTCTGCTTTGCTGCCTAGAAGGAAAGAGCCCCAGCTATAAGGGCAAAAACAGGATAAAAATTATTTGAAAATATGGGGATTTCTTTCTATTGCACCACTCATCATGATCATTTATCTGTGAAACTCTTGATTTAAGTACAGTCGATAGTTGAAGGTTAACGATATGAATGGCCACGTAGGCACAAGTCAACGAAGAATCGGCACCTAGTAACACATGTGTGTATGTTTGTGTGTATGCATGAGTGTGTGTGTGTGTGTGTGTGTGTGTGTGTGTGTGTGTGTGTGTGTGTGTGTGTGTGTGTGTTTGTGTGTGTGTGTGGGGGGGGGGTAGGTGGGTGGATGTATGTGTTCGTGGTTTAGAATTCCTCAAGGATAACGTTATCGGCCCCCACACGAAAATTGGTCGAAATGAATGTGGTAAAAATGGAAATGCCGTGTGGCTAGGGCCTCCCGTCGGGTTGACCGTCCGCCTGGTGCAAGTCTTTCAAGTTGACGCCACTTCGGCGACTGGCATGTCGATGGGGATGAAATGATGATCATAAGGACAACACAACACTCAGTCCCTGAGCGGAGAAAATCTCTGACCCAGCCGGGAATCGAACCTGGGCCGTTAGGCACGACATTCCGTCTCGCCGACCACTCAGTTACCAGGTGCGGACATGAATGTCGTTAAAAGTATAAAAAGCGATATAATAAGGAGAAAGCAATCTGAGATAAGCACTCTCCATCACTGTCACGCAAAGTGCGCCGCACCACAACGCTAGCTCACATCCTGTAACACAGTGTTAAAATGGTCAGATGTTTTGAGCCTGACAATTGAAACACAATTAAGACAAGAACAA
Organism: Schistocerca piceifrons; assembly: GCF_021461385.2. Classification (NCBI taxonomy): domain Eukaryota; kingdom Metazoa; phylum Arthropoda; class Insecta; order Orthoptera; family Acrididae; genus Schistocerca; species Schistocerca piceifrons. The sequence goes on along the minus strand of NC_060145.1, from coordinate 103,082,910 downwards.
AACTAAAATAGACTCTGAGGATTATATCTACGTCTATGTCTACGTCTACAGCGTGACAGTTATTGAACTATATGAAAAAAAAACGTAAATTGGTTACAAAATACGGCATGCACATACTTTAATCAACGTGCGAACATCACTACAGATATTCGGATTTCAGTTATGGCATGTTCGAGACTCCTGTCATCATTGGCGATCATGTGACGCAGACGAATAGAGAAGTGCTCCATGACCCGCTGAAATGACGGATCATCGATGCTGTCGATGTCCTCCTGAATGCCTATTTTCAGCTCAGCAATGGTTTTGGTGTTATTGCTGTACACCTTGTCTTTAATTCAGCCCCACGAAAAGGAGTCGCACATGTTCATATCAGGAGAATATGGCGGCCAGTCGAGGCCCACCCCAATGGGTTCTGTGTACCTCAGAGCCAAAACGTGGTCTGCAAAGTGCTCCTCCAGGACATCACTCTCCTGCTTCGATGGGATCGAACTCCGTCTTGCATGACACACATCTTGCCGAAATCAGGTACACTTTGTATAATGGGGCGGAAATCACCTTCCTAAACCTTCAAGTAGCGTCACGTAGTTACTGTACCATCAAGGAATATCGTACCGATTATTTCGTGACTGGAGATTGCACACCAGACAGTCACCTGGCGAGGCTGAAGAGACTTCTCGATCGTGAAATGCGGATTCTCAGTCCCCCCAAATGCGCCAGTTTTGTTTCTTGAAGAAATCCCTACAAATGAAAGTGGGCTTCGTCGCTAAACCATATCGTATTAATTCCTATCATGCCCCGTGGCTAACCGCGCAGTTTGGACGTCCAGATGCAAAACATTCAGAACTTATGACGATTTTATTTCGCATACTTCAATTACTATCATCCTGTACATAAATACTTCGCAATCCACCGTACGGCGCGAGGCAGAGTGTACCCCGTTCCATTACTACACTACTGGCCACTAAAATTGCTACACCACGAAGATGACGTGCTACGGAAGAGACATTTAACCGACAGGAAGAAGATGCTGTGATATGCAAGTGATTAGCTTTCAAGAGCATTCTCACAAGGTTGGCGCCGGTGGCGACACCTACAACCTGCTAACATGAGGAAAGTTTCCAACCGATTTCTCATACACAAACAGCAGTTGACCGGCGTTGCCTGGTGAAACGCAGTTGTGATGCCTCGTGTAAGGAGGAGAAATGCGTACCATCACGTTTCCGACTTTGATAAAGGTCTGATTGTAGCCTATCACGATTGCGGTTTATCGTATCGCAACATTGCTGCTCGCGGTGGTCAACATCCAATTACTGTTAGCAAAATATGGAATCGGTGGGTTCAGGAGGGTAATACGGAACGCCGTACCGGATCCCAACGGCCTCGTATCACTATCAGTCGAGATGACAGGTATCTTATCCGCATGGCTGTAACGGATCGTGCAGCCACGTCTCGATCCCTGAGTCAACAGATATGGACGTTTGCAAGACAACAGCAACCTGCACGAACAGTGCGACGACGTTTGCAGCAGCATGGACTATCAGCTCGGAGACCATGGCTGCGGTTACCCTTGACGCTACATCACAGACAGGAGCGCCTGCGATGGTGTATTCAACGACGAACCTGGGTGCACGAATGGCAAAAAGTAATTTTTTCGGATGAATCCAGGCTCTGTTCACAGCATGATGATGGTCGCATCCGCATTTGGCGTCATAGCGGTGAACACACATTGGAAGCGTGTATTCGTCATCGCCATACTGGCGTATCACCCGGCGTGGTGGTATTGGGTGCTATTGGTTACACGTCTCGGTCACCTCTTGTTCGCACTGACGTCACTCTGAACAGTGGACGTTACATTTCAGATGTGTTACGACCCGTGGCTCTACCCTTCATTCGATCCCTGCGAAACCCTACATTTCAGCAGGATAATGCACGACCACATGTTGCAGGTCCTGTACGGGCCTTTCTGGATACAGAAAATGTTCGACTGCTGCCCTGGCCAGCACAATCTCCAGATCTCTCACCAATTGAAAACGTCTGTTCAATGGTGGCCGAGCAACCGGCTCGTGTCAATACGCCAGTCACTACTCTTGATGAACTGTGGTATCGTGTGAAGCTGCATTGGCAGCTGTACCTGTACACGCCATCCAAGCTGTGTTTGACTCATTGCCCAGGCGTATCAAGGCCGTTATTACGGCCAGATGTTGTTATTCTGGGTACTGATTTCTCAGGATCTATGCACCCAAGTTTCTTGAAAATGTAATCACATGTCAGGTTCTAGTATGCGGTGGTCTAGCTGTTCTAGGCGCTCAGTCCGGAACCGCGCGACTGCTACGGTCGCAGGTTCGCATCCTGCCTCGGGCATGGATGTGTGTAATGTCCTTAGGTTAGTTAGGTTTAAGTAGTTCTAAGTTCTAGGGGACTGATGACCACAGATGTTAAGTCCCATAGTGCTCAGAGCCATTTGAACCATTTTTCAGGTTCTAGTATAATATATTTGTCCAATGAATATCCGTTTCTCATCTGCATTTCTTCTTGGTGTAGCAATTGTAATGGCCAGTAGTGTATATAGTCATTCCATTTCCTGCTCCACTCGCAAATAGAGTGAGGGCATAAACGACAGTCTATACGCCTCCGTAAGTGCTCTAATTTCTCGTATCTTACATTCGTGATCCGTACATACAGCGTGTGTCAGAGGCAGTAGAAACGTTCTTCTTCAAATGCCGGTTCTCTAAATTTTCTAATAACGTTCCTTGAAAAGAATGTCACTTTCCATTTGAAATCCCGAGCATGTCCGTAACAGTTGCGCGTTGTGCGAACGTACCAGCAGCAAATCTAGTAGCCCGCCTCTGAATTATATGGCTGGCCGATGACTTACAAAAAATGTGGGTAACCAGGCACCCCGATAAGACACTTTCAATGTCGCCCAAAAATTTTAGGGAAGAAGACGGATACTTCAGTAAATATTAAAATAGTGCAACTTTCGTGTCATTGTTGGTTAAAACACATAAGAAATCGGAGGCAAACGGGGTGCTGGCCTCTTATCTGAAAACGAAATACAATCTACTAAAATGTGACGCACGGTGCTCTGTATGCCGGAAGCACAACAAAATTGAGAGTCTTCCCGCCGGAGCTTTTAACAGCTTTTAGAATGCATACAGCTTCTGCTACACTGTCCAGCGTTCGCCGTCAACGTGCGATAACTACTCCCAGACGGCAAATGGTAACACTAGCAGTGGATGGTATATAGAACGGGGGGGGGGGGGGGGTGACAGTGCACTCGTCGTCGTAATGCAGAAACGGACCATTTTGGGTGACATCTGAAAGTGCAAGTTCATTGGCTTTAGGGACAAGGGCGAAAGCGTTTCCGAAACGGCTGAGTTTGCAAACCTGTCGCGTGCTGCCATGTTTAAAGCATACTGTGCATGAGAAAATGGTGACAGGAGAACAGTGGTGCACCAAGGGACATAAATGACACTGGTGAACGATAGCTGCAGAGATGAGTACAAGTTGAATAGACGTGCAACATTTGAGCCACTGACCGCCCAGAAGCAACGGACGGTGTCTCCTTAACGACCGTTACTGGCTATGGGCCGATGCAGTAGGCAGCTGTTTTATGCGCCCATACTAACTGTTGTTCATGTTTGAGATTAATACCTCTGATAACAAAATCAAAACAATTTGGAATATTATTACAAGGGAGACAGGTCAACCAAGAGTACAAGATGACGCCATCACCATCAAAGCGAATTGAAACTTGATAAACAACAAGCCGTAAGTCGAAAACATTTTGAATAATAATTTTTTAAATGTTGTGGAGAAAATAGGTTCTAAATGTTCATTAGAAGAAGCAAGGCAGTTATTGGAAGAGGCCTTACCCACACCATTTGATACAATTGAAATTCCACCCACCTCTCCTTCTGAAATTAGGAAGATAATAAACTCTCTCAAGAAAAAAAGCTCACATGGAATTGATGGCATTTCCAGCAGGATAATAAAAGCTTGTTCCCAAGAAATAAGTGGGGTTCTTAGCCACATATGTAATAGCTCTCTGAAGCAGGGTATTTTCCCAGGTAGACTGAAGTATGCCATTGTTAAACACTGCATAAAAAGTCTGATGTCAACAGCAACCGTCTAATCTCTCTTCTGACTGCCTTATCCAAAATTCTTGAAAAAGTAGTGTATTGTAGATTAGCTTCACACCTTTGCAAAAATAAAGTTTTAACAAAATGTCAGTTTGGTTTCCAGAAGGGTTTTTCAACGGAAAATGATATATATACTTTCATTAATGAAATATTAAATGCTCTGAGTAACCGGAAGTCAGCCGTTGGGATTTTTTGTGATCTATCAAAGGCTTTTGATTGTGTAAATCATGGAATGCTTCTAGATAAGCTCAAGAACTGTGGTATGAATGGGACAGTGCTCAAATGGTTTAAATCATACCGAACTGGAAGAGTGCAGAAAGTTGAAACAAGCAGTCGCCATAATATGCAAAAAACTGGTGATTTCTCAAACTGGGGAACAATCAAGATTGAGGTGCCACAAGGTTCGGTCTCCCAAGACTTGCCATTCTATATTCACGAAGATGCAAAGCTGGTATTTTTAGCGGATGATACAAGTATAGCTATCACACCCAACAGACAAGAGTTAACTGTTGAAACTGTAAACGGTGTTTTCCAGAAAATCATTAACTGGTTCTCTGCAAATGGGCTCTCATGAAACTTCGACAATACACGGTATATACAGTTCCACACGGTAAATGGAATGACACCATTAATAAATATAGACTTCGATCAAAAGTCGGTAGCTAAGGTAGAATATTCAAAATTTCTAGATGTATGCATTGATGAGGGGTTGGACTGGGAAAAAAACACTGAGGATCTGCTGAAACGTTTGAGTTCAGCTACTTATGCTATTAGGGTGATTGCAAATTTTGGCGATATACATCTGAGTAAATTAGCTTACCACGCCTATTTTCATTCTCTGCTTTCGAATGCATCATATTCTGGGGTAAATCATCATTAAGTAAAAGAGTGTCCATCACACAAAAGCCTGTAATCAGAATAATTGCTGGAGCACATCCAAGAACATCCTGCAGACACTTATTTAAAGAGCTAGGGATCTTCACTGTAGCCTCACAATATATATATATTCACTTATGAAATTTGTTATTAACAATCCGAACGAACTCAAAAGTAATAGCAGGAGAAAGGATGATCTTCACTACTCAAGGTTAAATCTAACTTTGGGTCAGAAGGGGGTAAATTATGCTGCCACAAAAGTCTTTGGTCACTTACCTAATAGCATCAAAAGTCTGACAGATAGCCATATAGCATTTAAAAGGGAATTAAAAGAAATTCTTAATGGAAACTCCTTCTACTCATTAGATTAATTTTTGGATACAGTAAGTGGGTAAATTCCTCAACCCCCACAAAAAAATTGAAAAATTAAAAATATTAAGTGTCATGTAATATCCTGTATAGACACCTTTTATTAACCTGACAAGTTCCACATCATTGCGAAGTGTCGTATTCATGATCTATGGAACAAGTACTAATCTAATCTGATCTAATCTCTGTTCATCGGCGACGAAGGCTGAAACCTGCGCGCCAACACCGCAACTGGAAGTCCACAGAGTGGGACAGGTAGGAATCAAGTCTTATACTCCATCCGACAGCTGGCTGTTGGCGTTCACAGAGTGAAACTTTTTGAATGCAAACAACCAGCCTGGAGGAGGCAGCGTTATGGTCTGGGAAATGCTTTCGTGGCATTCCCTGGGTGATGTCGTCATTCTGGAAAGCACAATGGATTTCCAAAAAGTTGCATCTATCCTTGGCGACCATGTCCAACCCTACAGCGGTTTTTTTTTCCTCAACAGGATGAATTCTACCAGCAAGACAATGCAACATGTCACACAGCTCGAGGGCAATGTGCCTGGTCAGAAGAGCACCAGGATGAGTTCACCGTGCTCCCCTGGCCACCTAATTCCCAAGATTAAAACCCAGTCGATAATTTGTGGAGCCATCTCGATCGGGCTGTTCTCGACATGGATACTCATCCGAAAAACGTAGCGCAGCTTGTACGGCACTGGAATCTACATGGCTCCACATTCTTGTCTGTACCTTTCAGGACCTCAGTGACTTTTCCTTCACGTCTCGTGGCGGTCTGCACTGTAGAAAGCGGTTTCTACTGGTGCCAACATAAATGTGACTGGATAGTGTTTATGTAATTACGTAATTGTGAGGGTACACTTATAAACAATGATAATACATGTGATTCTTCAATTTCTCCAGGCGTATTTTATGGCGGAATAAATCTCGGGTGAATAGCCTGGTATGAGTGTGCATAGGACATAATATCTCGGCAATCGGCCACGTTGCCATCAGGTGCGCTAATGTACTGACCGGTGGTGGGCCGGCGTCATGTATATATAGGACAATCCCCCTCCCGCTCCTCCCTCAGGCGTTTCCTATGAGTCTGTGCGGTCCGCGCCCCGCGCGCAGTCCAGGTACAGCGTCCGTTCTCCCGCCGTCTGGGCCCTGCGTCCTAGGTCTTCTCGTTCAGGAGGGTCTGCCGGCACCGCTCTCGTTATTCTTCCCTCCTCCCCCGAAGTCGGTACACTCTGGGAAATATCCTTTTTCTTCTTAATCCGGGTGGTCGCTGGTTCCCACGCCTTGCTAAGGATGTAACCGCTGTCACGATTTAGTTGTGGCTCCCTTACTCTGATCTCTATGGCTTCTTTGATGACACAGTCCCAGTATTTGGAAGTCTGTGTCAGGACTTTGGTTTGCTCATAATCCATGCTGTGGAGTGAAAACCATCTTCCGTCCTCCGAGCGAAACCAAGAGCCTTCTCGGTAGTGTCAAGGACAACCTTGGTCTATGTAAATCAGGGGTTTATCAGATACCTTGCCAATGCGGTAGTTTATACACAGGGCAGACCATTCGAGGACCGATGCCGAGAACATCAACGGCACACTAGACTGCAACAGCCCAGTAAGTCGGCAATCGCTGAGCATTGCCTGTCGGAACTCCACAGCATGGATTATGACCAAACCAAAGTCCTGACATACACTTCCAAATACTGGGACTGTGTCATCAAAGAAGCCATAGAGATCAGAGTAAGGGAGCCACAACTAAATCGTGACAGCGGTTACATCTTTAGCAAGGCGTGGGAACCAGCGATCCCCTAGATTAAGAAGAAAGAGGATATTTCCCAGAGTGTACCGACTTCGGGGGAGGAGGGAAGAATAACGAGAGCGGTGCTGGCAGACCCTCCTGAACGAGAAGACCCAGGACGCAGCGCCCAGACGGCGGGAGAACGGACACTGAACCTGGACCGCGCGCGGTGCGCAGACCGCAACGACGCGTAGGAAGCGACTGAGGGAGAGGGGGAGGGGGATTGTCCTATACATACATGGTGCCGGCACACCGCCGGTCAGTACATCAGCGCACCTGATGATGGCGACGTGGTCGATTGCTGAAATATTGTGCGCTATGCACACTCATACGAGGCTATTCACCCGAGATTTATTTCGTAATGATAATACACTATTTTACCTGTCTGAGCAATTCCTAGAACCTGGTTTTCATTACCATAAACGTTTCGTTTTGTTAAAATATCGACAATGTTCAGCAACTTGCATAAGTCTTACTATTTCTTTGATGCAGAGAAGTTCATTTAAGCCGTTGATAAACTCTGGAAAAATGGTTGTAGTTACAGTAATTGGTGCCTGATTTCATGGGCGCTCTTAGCATGGTGTGCTTCCCGTCCATAGCTTCTATAGCGTGTGAAAAATCTGATTCTTTCTTAAACTGCTGTGCAGTTGTTAGCCATTCTTATTCTGAACTTTGAATGTGTAAAAAAGAAGAAATATAATAAAGGTTTAGGTTTTTCTTTCCAGGAATGTGAAACGTCACACAACGAGTAAAGTTTATTGTCGGAGGAGCAAAGTGAGCGTACTGCTACGGAAATAATATACAGTCTTAAGTCACCAGTAGTGCCTCCAACCAAGAGACGTATAAAGACAGCAAGCAAAATGAGACAATGTTAGTAGAGGTCCCGGCGGAGGTTCGAGTTCTCCCTCGGGCATGGGAGTGTGTTTTTGTCCTTAGGATAGTTTAGGTTAAGTAATGTGTAAGCCTAGGGACTGATGACATTAGTAGCTAAGTCCCATAAGATTTCACACACATTTGAACATTTCAATGTTAGTAGAAGCGCTTCAGATCTTGAAATCGAGTGCAAAGGTGCGCACAGACCGCTATTTTTCATGTGCCAATGAGCTGAGAAAACACGATCCACATACCTCAGCACAAGTGAAGCACGCGATTAATTACCCTACTTTCCATTCTAGTATGAGAAAATATTCCTGCAATTATGGCAATGAAAATTACACCGAAGGAGGCACTTCGATAACGAATGCACCTCACGCTTTCGTTACAAGCTATGTACCCGAAAAGAATAAAAAAGCAAGTTTTGTATACAAAACCTTTCAGGACATGTCTGAAAACCTGTCTAGGTAACATATGTAAAAGCGTCCAATAAAAATTGGAGTTCTATACAGTTTAGTGATTATGATGGAACGAAAAAGCTCAGGCACTATCGGTACGCATGCGACAACATGTGCTACGAGTACATACCAAAACTCCGAGCATAAAAACGGATTTTGCCGAGCGTCATGCCTCCAGTTATATTGATGGTCAATTGTTGTGGATACCCCTAGAGCTAGGGACCCTTTGTATACCCTACAGGAGGATCGTCTTACCATAATTATCCTACAGTGAAGAGTCAAAGTGTGAATACTACACATTTCCTCCAGCTTAGGCAAACGGACGGAATCGGTTGGTTCTTTTTGCATGGTCTACGGCGGGTCTTAAGGAGCTTTTGAAGGCACCATTTAGTCAATGGTCGGTTCTTCAGAAAACTCGAAAATGGCCTTTTCCGCCATATTTTTCACAGTCGGCAGCAAATATCTAAATAACTGACTGTATATTCTCTCTTCCCCTTTTCAAAAATATCTATACGTTATCGAGAAACACCCTAAAAACATGATTTTTGGATACCAAAACCAAGCCGCAGGTTCCAAGACGGCAAATGGCTTCGATTTTTTCGAGAATGTTACTAATATCCTGAACTTCGACAACCTTGGAAATTTTCTTGGTATCTTTATCCGTTTCCAAGACACTTGCAGACTAAAATACGCACGTATATTCAGGGGTGATTTTAAATCGAAATAATAAATAACCGCAACAAATTTCTCAAATTTTGACGTATAGTCTCCACGCATTTATCTAGAGGAACGCTCCTTCAGGGGTGATTTTAAATCGAAATAATAAATAACCGCAACAAATTTCTCAAATTTTGACGTATAGTCTCCACGCATTTATCTAGAGGAACGCTCCTCCCGCTTTCAAAAATCTTTAGCCGTAACGAAGAAACACCCTAAAAACTTGGTTTATGGATACGAGATACGAATCACGGATTCCACGGCGGCTATTTATGGCCAGTGTTTGTAATTCTTACGACATATTTGTAAGACCCTGATCTCAAAAATCATCGTAAATTTTCTTGATATCTTTATATGTTTCCGAAATACAAAGATAGAAAGTATCTGCACTTGCATACTTAAAATCTGCACATAGAACCCGATGTGAGAAGTAAACGTTATTTACAAAGTGACATAGTACGAATAAGTATGCTCTAAAGTGTCTCCTTTACCTTCAAAAGGGTTGTGGGAACCATATACTGTGGTACCTGAAGCACTTGCTAAATTTCTGCGGGCATTATATCCGGTCTGGGATGTAATATTAGTTTTGCGATTTTACAGTTTCACGTAAGTAGTTTATCAAAATATTACTGACCTATAAAACCTCTCTCATAAGAGTTAGATTGCCTGATGCAGCGGGTTAAGAAGAGGTGCAGTGAAAATGCTCCTGTCGAAGCCAAAAATGGCGAATATGCTCGTTTTTAAAAGACTTTGCCTGAAAAGTGGGGTATTAGCTGCCGCATTCTGCCGCCCTCAGCACCTTTAAAAACTTTCCAAAAATATTGGCATGCGAACATATTCTCGCTATTTTATGCCGAGGGAGACAGTGGCAGTGGGAATGAGACAGAAAAGTAGTAAAAACTGGAAGATAGTACATAGCACCTGTGGTATAGTATATATGCCCAATATACACCCAAAATAGTATTGATTTCAAACGTTCTGAATGTGTATTTTTGTTTGACTTAATTGTGTCAACTTTCGCTATTATCAATTTTTATTCTGCTGTGTATCTAGTAAATGTGACGTCATAGAGAAAAACTGATTTTACCAGTGTATTCAGCACCCCAGAATTAGGTAAATCCACCCATTTACAAACCAGATGCAGAAAAAAGTTTAAATTTGTTAACTAGTCTAATGTACCAGCATTTCATATTTGCAATGCTTTACCTTGCGCTAACATTAACGAGTCATCGTGCAACATTAATTACTTAAATATGTTACCTACACAAATGTATTCTCGAAATTTCAACACTCTACCGATTTTTTCCGTCAGTGCGCATAGAACACTCTCCAGAACAACCACGAAGCTGTGGATGAGATGACGTTCATATGCACATAAATTTGTAGATAAGACATCACATTCATCCCTTCTGCACAATCAGTGCACCCTATATCCTTCAACTGGCTTGCTATAATTAAGCCTTCACCTCTCTCAAAAATTTTTACCCTGGCCTCACACAACTCTCCTCTACCAATTTAACTATTTTAGTGGTAGGTCAGGATGTGTCTTATCAACATATCTCTTCCAAAATCGATGTTTCTCTCGGCAGCGAAATGTGTTGTGTTTTGAAACTTCCCGCGGGTTACAGTAGTACTCGAACACAATACGTTGCCTTGCTAGGTTACGAGTTCGAGCCGCAGACCAGCACACAGTTGTAATCCAGCATGGAGTTTCATACCACATCTCATCGTTTAGTCAAGTACCATAAAGTTATCTTCTACCTATTTGTATTTAGTACATATTTATTAGTAATATGGTCTGTGAACCTTACATCATTTTTCTCTAACACCAGTTATTAAAAGCTTCTATTGTTTTCTTGCGTGTATTGTTTCCATGAAGGTCTCTACTCCGAAGAAATATTTGATTAAAGGAAGACATCGAAGCAACTCAGATGCTGGCTGCTAGGTTTGATATGGTAGGTTCGAACAAAAAGGAAGTGTTACGGAGACATTTCGGAAATTCAAATGGGAATCCCCGGAGGAAAGGCGACGTTCTTTCAGAGAAACATTATTGAGAAAATTTAGAGAACTGGCATTTGAAGCTGACTGCAGAAAGATTCTACTACCGCCACCCTACATTTCGCGTACGAATCAAGAAGGTAAGATACAAGAAATTAGGGCTCATACTGAGATATACAGACAATCGTTTTCCCCTCGCTCTATTAGAGCCTGAGACAGCTAAGGAAATGACCATTAGTGGTACAGTGTATCCTCCGCCACACAAATGGTTCATATGGCTCTGAGCACTATGGGACTTAACAGCTGAGGTCATCAGTCCCCCAGAACTTAGAACTACTTAAACCTAACTAACCTAAGGACATCACAGACATCCAAGCCCGAGGCAGGCTTCGAACCGGCGACCGTAGCGGTCGCGCAGATCCAGACTGAAGCGCCTAGAACAGCTCGGCGACTGCGGCCGGCTCCGCCACAAGCCGCAGACTGGCTTGCTGAGTATGTATGCAGCTGTAGATGCAGAATACTTTCGGAAAAGATTCTGTATATCTGAAGTTCGCATTCCTTTTCATCACATTTCGCACAGTCAGGAAAGCTTTTCATCCTATTGCCAGTCTATTTTATGTCCTTTTTCTGTTCCGCGTCCTCCAGTTATCTACCTGACCAAACAGCTAAACGTATCTACTACTTTCAGCACTTCATTTGCTAATGTAATTCTCGCAACATATCTGACGTAAGGCGACTAAAGTGCATCACCGGTGTTCCTGTCCAATATGAATCTGCACAAATTGACAGCTTGACGAAAGTAGGTATAGATTCAAATATTCTTATGTTTAGGTGAAAGGTTTGAAGTGCACACTAATCCCATAAAACGATCCATTCTCCACCTGGTTAGCACAAAACCGGTCTAACTTGCCATTTGGCTGTCACGTTAGACGATGCTCAGGCAGTTACGTATTCGGCTCAGAAATTTAGATGGCGTCCAATACAGCGACCGCACTCAGAGTGCTTTTTGCATTAGTTACAGACGTCCGTGGAGTGCTGTCACACCGCCCACACTCCCACAATAGGCATGGCTGCTACTGGAGGAAGGATGCAATTTCCGAATTAAATTGCAATCTCTATAACTTCATTTAGTCTCTATTAATTCTCGGAAAAGAGGAATGAAGAGAAGGATGAAATTAGAACTCCTCATCTACTGTTTCCGTTGATCATTATTCTTTTATCGTATACAGCAGTAATGCAAGAAAGCTCGATACGCAAGAAAATAGAGGAAATGAAATCGAGATCTTGGCACTACATACGTAAAATAGTTCATTTGCGTGCTTCTCCCCATGTGGATTACCAAATCGCATATGTATTTTACTTCTAAAGATTTTTCATCTCAGATGCAATATAAATTCGTCAGATAAAATCTTGATTATATATGAGTTTTAGAGAGTCTAACGTTATATCCTATTCTCATGTTTGAATGGGGATGTTACAGACGGTAGAGGCACAATAGTTCTAATAAAGATATGCTGGAATATTGTAAAAGCAGTTTTCTGATAAAGCTTCAATTTTAATATGTGAATTTGTGTACAGCCTTTTGTCATGGTCAGGAAAGTAAGAAACGTGTGCATTAACAAGTTACTGTCATATCTGGATACCGAGTTTCACACGGATAGTCAACATGTTTTTAAATAGTGTCTGGAACCGCGCGACCGCTACGGTAGCAGGTTCGAATTCTGCCTCGGGCATGGATGTGTGTGATATCCTTAGGTTACTTAGGTTTAAGTAGTTCTAAGTTCTAGGGGACTGATGACCTCAGATGTTAAGTCCCATAGTGCTTAGAGACATTTGAGCCATTTTTTAAATAGTATTTTAATTGGTTTGGAGACCAGACATTACAAAGGCTGTTTCTACAACAAAGCCTACATCCAGATCAAGTACACTTCATGGTATGTGGTAAAAGGTGTGTGTATTCTGTATTGAACTAGAGACCTAGAAACGATGGTGAGGCTTCGTCCTACCACAGCCCTCAGTGGTTCACAACCCCACAACAGGCCACAGCAGTCCACACACCTCACCACCGCCCCACACTGAACCCAGCCTTATTGTGCGATTCGAGCCCCAGTGGATCCCCCTTCCCCAGGAATGTCTCATGCCAGACGAGTGTAACCCTAATGTTTGCATGGTAGAGTAATGATGGTGTACGCGTATGTGGAGACCGTTTCCGCAGAAATCGCCGACATAGTGTAACTGAGGCAGAGTAATGGGAACCAGCCAGCATTGGTCGAGGCAGATGGAAAACCTCCTTAAAAACCATCCACAGGCTGGCCAGCACACCGGACCTCGACACTGACACGCCTGGTGCATTCGTGCCGGGGACCGGCGCGACTACCCACTCGGGAAGCAGCGTGTTAGACTGCGCGGCTAGCCGAGTGGGCTCTGGTGAAAAGTAATTTGTGCACCACTCTTAGTTCTATGTCCCATTTTATGTTCCGATAGCGAATGGTGGGCCGGAAGAAGTTGTAACGGTACCACCGACCACCTTAAACGGCCATCGATGATAATGTTATACTTCTGTGAGAAATTTTTGAAAGTTGTGACCGTGACATAACCTAATGGAAACGAAACAATCAGACTGTGATTCGTTTCCGAAACACTCTAGCAGAGTATAACTAACAGTAAATAAAAGGGTCAGGAAGAGATGTTCTCCCACAACAAAAGCAAGTTGTAACTTACATATCACTATCAGTTGCAAGCCTAATTAGTCATTCTTGTGTCAGAAGGCAGTGTTAAAGCTACCCTAACTTTCCTTGATACACACACACTAAACTCTTTCTTTATATCCGTTCACGTTACAAAACAGTAACCTAAACTTGCAGATAAACGTGCTACTAACTTGGAAGTCGGACAAATAAATGGCCACTGAGATAACAAACAGTAACAAATGCCTCTCAACAATACGTACTTTAAATGAACTAGATGTAGCACTTTATGGAAACAGTCACCTACACAAATGGAACTAGTAGTAATACTAAACAGGGAAAAGCATGAAATGATTTTGATTTAAATCAGGGGTTCTGCTAATGATTATACTCTATAACTTCCTTGCTTATTATAGGGTCTCTATGCCTGTGCATTAACGAACTTGCATTAGAATAGCTAACACAGTAATTATTTCTTTCTCAAACTCGGTTTGAAGCAATTAAACAGAATGAAAATCTAACTACACTAGCTCTGAAGGAGCCTTTACATTGCTTCATTATTAATAACGTAAAGCACGACGAACTATAGCTCTTTAAATATCAAATGTGCATTGATAAGCAATCTTTTAACCTACTCAAAATATAATTGGCTGTGAAAATGCCAACATAACATTAAATTCAAGTTCAACCACTTTTATCAATGAATGAAAACTGGTGGAACTTCGTAATTATGATCAAAGTTCATAAATTCAACAATTAATAATCTTTCTCATTTCATTTTACATTTATTATTTCCAGGCGGCTTTTCAAGTAAGGCAATTTGTATAAGAAAATAACTGCACATTGATTTAAAATTGCACTGTAAATGGAGTATTTCTGAGACTATAAAACTGAACTTTCAACACTATAATTTCACACATTACAAAGCAATCGTAACTATTTTTAAAGATGCCGAATAAGTCTTTCCATAGTAAATGAAGACACTCTAACTGAAATTTACTGGGATAGGATCCTGTCCAGGTTTGTGATTTGGGATAATGGCGGGTGTTCGATAGAGTTTTTAGCAGCACCACGATTATTATTAGAATCAACCAAATTTCGCTATCAGCTGGTCCATTTACAGAGTGCCAAATATAGTCAATTTAGTGGAAGGCTGGTGGTACTGCTGGTGTAATTTGTAGTGGCTGTTACCTTGGCGGTGATGCCGTCATGGCAGTAATGTTAGCCTTGCCTTATTACTGATCTTCTTGGCGTCGGAATTATGTTTTTATGGGGCCACAAACCATGCCATGATAATATTATCACCAAATGCAGCACCAGAGGCCCATACATACTGCTCTTAAGTTCTTCTGGCCTCAAAACTCCAAGAATATGAGCCATAATGGTCCGATACTGTAAGCGAGGTGTTAACCATAGCACTGCTCAGTCCAGACTCGTCAAGTCGTCACAAAGGACGAGCAGCCACTTGCGCGCCAACCACTCCTCTTCCACTCCGCCAGGCTACTTCCGTACCTGCGGGGCCTCCCAACACCTTTAACATTCAACCCTGCGTTCTCTAACTATGGGCCAAGTCCTTTACAATACATTATATAACGATCATTCCAGTAGTTATTTAAATTCACAAGCACAGTTTAAACAACATCGTTCAAAATTCACGTAACTGAAATATATATACATAGCCAAAGAATTTTCATGACAGATACAACATTCTACACTCCTGGAAATTGAAATAAGAACACCGTGAATTCATTGTCCCAGGAAGGGGAAACTTTATTGACACATTCCTGGGGTCAGATACATCACATGATCACACTGACAGAACCACAGGCACATAGACACAGGCAACAGAGCATGCACAATGTCGGCACTAGTACAGTGTATATCCACCTTTCGCAGCAATGCAGGCTGCTATTCTCCCATGGAGACGATCGTAGAGATGCTGGATGTAGTCCTGTGGAACGGCTTGCCATGCCATTTCCACCTGGCGCCTCAGTTGGACCAGCGTTCGTGCTGGACGTGCAGACCAGTCCCAAACATGCTCAATGGGGGACAGATCCGGAGATCTTGCTGGCCAGGGTAGTTGACTTACACCTTCTAGAGCACGTTGGGTGGCACGGGATACATGCGGACGTGCATTGTCCTGTTGGAACAGCAAGTTCCCTTGCCGGTCTAGGAATGGTAGAACGATGGGTTCGATGACGGTTTGGATGTACCGTGCACTATTCAGTGTCCCCTCGACGATCACCAGTGGTGTACGGCCAGTGTAGGAGATCGCTCCCCACACCATGATGCCGGGTGTTGGCCCTGTGTGCCTCGGTCGTATGCAGTCCTGATTGTGGCGCTCACCTGAACGGCGCCAAACACGCATACGACCATCATTGGCACCAAGGCAGAAGCGACTCTCATCGCTGAAGACGACACGTCTCCATTCGTCCCTCCATTCACGCCTGTCGCGACACCACTGGAGGCGGGCTGCACGTTGTTGGGGCGTGAGCGGAAGACGGCCTAACGGTGTGCGGGACCGTAGCCCAGCTTCATGGAGACGGTTGCGAATGGTCCTCGCCGATACCCCAGGAGCAACAGTGTCCCTAATTTGCTGGGAAGTGGCGGTGCGGTCCCCTACGGCACTGCGTAGGATCCTACGGTCTTGGCGTGCATCCGTGCGTCGCTGCGGTCCGGTCCCAGGTCGACGGGCACGTGCACCTTCCGCCGACCACTGGCGACAACATCGATGTACTGTGGAGACCTCACGCCCCACGTGTTGAGCAATTCGGCGGTACGTCCACCCGGCCTCCCGCATGCCCACTATACGCCCTCGCTCAAAGTCCGTCAACTGCACATACGGTTCACGTCCACGCTGTCGCGGCATGCTACCAGTGTTAAAGACTGCGATGGAGCTCCGTATGCCACGGCAAACTGGCTGACACTGACGGCGGCGGTGCACAAATGCTGCGCAACTAGCGCCATACGACGGCCAACACCGCGGTTCCTGGTGTGTCCGCTGTGCCGTGCGTGTGATCATTGCTTGTACAGCCCTCTCGCAGTGTCCGGAGCAAGTATGGTGTGTCTGACACACCGGTGTCAATGTGTTCTTTTTTCCATTTCCAGGAGTGTATATAAGCAACACTATGAATTGACATATAAATATCTATGCAGATACAAAACAATTCGAAAATAGGTTTTTCAAAGTCTTCAGTATTACTTTCTCGGCATTTCCCGAGATATACGCAGGTGGAAACAATACAGTGATTGACACTTGTAAAAGCGAATGTTCCATGGATTTTAACAGTAGACGGCACCGTGATGCACAATGACTCTCTTGGAGGAGCATCTACGTGATACTTTTCCGTTTACTGAAAGAGCATGTGACGGAACGCGCTGCTCTTCTTATGAACTTTTTTCCTTTCTCTATCAGTCTTATCTAGTAAGCGTCCTAGATTAACGAACAGTATCTCAGTATCGGTTAACTGGGCCTTTAGTAAGTTACTTCCTTTGTGGGTGTATAACAATATATGTTTATGGTTCATTTAAAATTTTACAATTTTTTTTGCTTTAAAATATTCGCATATTGGTATTAAGTTTTCTATATACGTAAAGTAAAGAGTGCTATACTGGAAGTTGGAGTTCTTTGTATTGTATGTGAGTAGTGTACGTAAAATACTATGTAAATTGTTTATTACGTTAAATAATTTTCTGATGACCTTTCGTATTTAAAAATATTTGTTTGTATTAATTGCTCGCGTTGATGTAAATTTGACAATTTAAGAAATGGTCACGATTAGCAACTCTACAAGCAATAGGTGTTATGTAAAAGCGAGTGAGTTCTTGTTTAAAACGAAAGTGGCTCTGCGGAGTGGAAAAGGTGGCAAGGGCGAACTGGAGTGCTACCTAGAGCAGGCGCGGGAAGTAAGTTAAAAAGTCTGTAGGCGGCAATGATTGAGGCAACACCTTTGTGTAGCAGGAGAAGCTTTGCCTGCAAATTCGCACAAAATGCCTCGGATGGAGACTACGATCGGCTCACGGCATAGCCCTGAATTTTCGGGGCATTGTATGTAGAATTGAACGACGCCAAGAATAGAAATTGAGTCCACACAGCAAGAGACTTGTAGGACGTATTGAGGGTATTGTAGCCCCCATAATTGTTCGCCGCACCCAAGCCTACAGCCCCCAGATAAGACATTTTTATAGTAAATTTACTTTTGTACAGCGTGAACCATTAATTTACACTGTGTTTTAATAATCGTTCTTGAACTTTAAAGAAAGTGGTTCACCCTGTTATTTCATCCTAATCATACACCTCTATAGGGTTCCTTCCTGGAGTTTGACCAAAGTGTACTACTTTACAGATTTATGAAGTGAAAATTTAATATAAAGATTCACCATTTAAATTGTTTTTGTGTTTTCTTGACAATTGCAAAGTGTTACAGTAAAAGTTTGCTTACGCAAAATTCAGTCAGAGTGTAGCCAAGTTACTTGAATCTGGTAAATGACTATACAGACTTAGTTCAAAGAATAATAGCTTTTGATAGTAAATTCCAGTATGAAAGAAGTTTTCTTGAAGTGCAATGATCAGTATAAAAAGTGTGTGCTTTAGTATCTAAGTATTTTAGTACTTACTTTCTTGATTATAAAAAATGTTTTTCTATATGTCCCCCCTGATCAATTTTTTCTTAGCTTCCCTACAGTTATCTACTGAGGTTTCCTCTTTTTAAAAACGTAATGTATAAGGATACAGTAATCAAAAAGATATTCCAGTGTCTGCATCAACATTTGTTTCGTGGAGTAATATTAATTTGGAGGACCCAAAGTAAACAGTAAGAAAAAAGTAGCAAAAACTCATTGTTCTGATTTTCCATTACCTCACTGTTTCATTGCCTGGATAGGCTGGCGACCATTAGTACACGTTTTAAACTACTAAATGAACTTGGAACTGAGTTGTCCTACCTTCAGTATAATATTATTCATATTGAGTTTCTATTTAACCGCTGGGTAAAATCATAGGAAAAGAATTGAATAGTCTGATTTACTTATCCATTAAACACAACACACGGTCAAATCCTGTAAAAAGGGTAACCCTATTGATTAGCTTTTCCTATTAACAGGACTATCCTCCCATAGTGTACTTTATTTGGAAACGAAACTAAATTTTAGTGAGAGTGTTACACGTGACTATTTGTTCTGTTGGAGGTTTAGTATACGTGACAAGAGACAGGTTTTTCTGTCATGTACGCAAAAGCATACTAAATTACAATAGTAGTGGTAGGGTTATAAGTGCGCTACATCTCCTGAGGATTTTTCCAGTGAACAGCAGTCTGACATCTGCGTTTCCTGGGATTAGTTTCATCTGGTCGATCCACTTTAAATTTCCGTCCATTTACGTTAATGCGTCATAGTTCTTTATTTTGAGGGTCAACTGCCAACCCCGTATCAAGTATTGATCCTCTACATATCTTCCTACAATTTTGTGCACTTGTTTAGCACTGCGACTTCCTTGTACACTAGAGCGGCATGGAGCCTTCTACTTTATCCTGTAGGTCATTTATATATGTTGTGAACAGTAAGGGCCCCCTTTAGCATACTTGGGGCTACGACCGAAACCTGTTCATCTACAAGATTTTCTTCCATTAAGTATGACATGCTGCCAGGTACTCTTCAATTCGATAACAACTGGTAGTATACTTAGTGGGCTTTTTTTCCATTCATTGAGCGACATGCCTTCTAGATGTCGAGGAACACGGCATCAATCTGTCTTCGATATCAACTGTGACCTGACCTTCGTGGGCCAACAGAGCGGGGTGCGTTTCGAACGCTCGTTGTTTGCGGAATCCCTATTGAATTTTTCAGTGGAGATTATTCAGTGTCGACGAAACGCATTTTCTTAAATTACGCAAGAAGAATACGTCATCGAATCAGGTCTATAGTTCTGTGCTCATTTCATTCAAAACGACCTACTTGTCAGTTTTTCCTGGATAAACGCTTTACTGAGGACTATTTTATCGCGTGGGACAGTATATTATACGATAATTAAGAGAAAGAATGCCATTATCTTTACTCCACTGACTTGCGATTTGCAGGCTGGCAACTAAACATAGAGTGCTTTTCGCATCTTGAACAGTCTCGTTAAGAGGTAGACCTTGGCGCCGAAGTTCCACATCGAACTGGATGCTGATTAGCGACGAAAGTGCTTCGCAGGAAGACGAGCGGACGGCTCGAGACATAGTCAGATGGAGGCAGAAGTGCTAAAGACACACACTTCACATAGTGTACGTAACCAACAGAGCAAGTAATCAAACAGCGCGGCACAGTTCCCTCCAGTCAACCAAGTCATTGATCACTTGCTGTCTCATAAAATCCCAGAGTCCCTAAGTGCATCCACTTTACTCGCCTTACAAATGTTTTCATTTTCATAAGCTGACCAACACGAAACAGAGTGACTTATTTATGTTTTTACACGGAGCAGACTGGTTTACTTACGTTTTTCAGGATTATTTCTGCTAGCACAGTCTGGAAGTGGTAACACAGAATCGTATACAGCCACTCTGGTTACGAGCGGTTCTAGACGCTTTAGTCCGGAACCGCGCTGCTGCTACGGTCGCAGGTTCGAATCCTGCCTCGGGCATGGGTGTGTGTGATGGCCTTAGGTTAGTTAGGCTTAAGTAGTTCTAGGTCTAGGGGACTGATGACCTCAGATGTTAAGTCCCACAGTGCTTAGAGCCATTTGAACCACTCTGGTTAATTCGAGCTTCGACAGTCATAGTACGTTCCTGTATTCTAAATCCTTGCATTACCAACGTGTTCGTTATCATACTCTGACCAAAATGAGGCAAACAAATTTACAGGGTGACAATTATTGAACTACATGAAAAAAAACGTAAGTTATTTACAAATTATGGGCGTGCACACTCTTTATTCAACATGCAAACGTCACTGCAGTTTATCGGATTTAGGTTAGAAATGTCCGATATGCTTCCATTATTGGCCATGGTGTGGCGCAGACAAATATCGGGATTGTGCCTGAGCCGCTGAAGTGTCGGGACACTGATGCTGTCGCTGACCTGCTGAATGGCTGTTTTCAGCTCAGCAATGGTTTTGCGCGTATTGCTGTAAACCGTGCCTTTAGTATAGCCCCATAAAAAGGAGTGCATGTATTCGGATCCAGAGAACATGGTAGCCAATCGAGGCCCATGATAGTGGCCTCTGGGTACCCCAGTACCAGAATACGGTCCGTAAAGTACTCCTCCAGGACATCAAACACTCGCCTGCTTCGATGGGGTCGAGCTCTATCTTGCATGAATCACGTCTTGTCGAAATCAGTGTCTCTTTGGATAATGGGGATGAAATCATCTTCTAAATCCTTCACGGTTCGTTCGGTAGTCACCGTGCCATCGAAGAATATCACTCCGATTTCTCCGTGACAGGACATTGTACACCACACAGTAAGCCGGTGAGGGAGAAGAGACTTCTCGATCGCGAAATACGGATTCTCAGTCCTCCAAATTCACCAATTTTGCATATTGGCGAACCCATTCATAATGATAGTGAGCTTCGTCGATAAACCAAACCATGCATGCGCTTACCAATTTCCATCGTGCCTCGCGACCATCCACTCAGTTTGATTGCCCTAACGTAAACCGTTCAGAAGTTATGACAATTTTATTTAATATACACTACTGGCCTTTAAAACGAAGATGACGTGCTACAGACGCGAAATTTGACCGACAGGAAGAAGATGCTGTGATATGCAAATGATTAGCTTTTCAGAGCATTTACACAAGGTTGGCGCCGGTGGCGACACGTGCAACGTGCTGACATGATGAAAGTTTCCAACCGATTTCACATACACAAAAAGCAGTTGACCGGCGTTGCCTGGTGAAACGTTGTTGTGATGCCTCGTGTAAGGTAGAGAAATGCGTATTATCACGTTTACGACTTTGATAAAGGTCGGGTTGTAGCCTATCGCGATTGCGGTTTATCGCATCACGACATTGCTGCTCGGATTGGTCGAGATCCAATGAGTGTTAGCAGAATATGGAATCGGTGGGTTAAGGGGGGTAATACGGAACGCCGTGCTGGATCCCAACGGCCTCGTATCACCAGCAGTCGAGATGGCAGGCATCTTACCCGCATGGCTGTAACGGATCGTGCAGCCACGTCCCGATCCCTGAGTCAACGTATGGGGACGTTTGCAAGACAACAACCATCTGCACGCACAGTTCGACGACGTTTGCAGCAGCGTGGACTACCAGCTCGGAGACCATGGCTGCGGTTACCCTCGACGCTGCACCACAGACAGGAGCGTCTACGATGGTGTACTCAACGACAAACCTGGGTGCACGAATGGGAAAACGTCATTTTTTTCCGTCGAATACATGTTCTGTTTACAGCACCATGATGGTCGCATCCGTGTTTGGCGACATCGCGGTGAACGCACACTGGAAACGTGTATTCGTCATCGCCATACTGGCGTATCAACCGACGTGATGGTATGGGGTGCCATTGGTTTACGTCTCGGTCACCTCTTGTTCGCATTGACGGCACTTTGAACAGTGGACGTTATATTTCAGGTGTGTTACGACCCGTGGCTCTACCCTTCACTCGATCCCTGCGAAACCCTACATTTTTGCAGAATAATGCACGACCGAATGTTGCAGGTCCTGTAACGGCCTTTCTGGATACAGAAAATGTTCGACTGCTACCGTGGCCAGCACATTCTCCAGATCTCTCACTAATTCCAAACGTCTGTTCAATGGTGGCCGAGCAACTGGCTCGTCACAATACGCCAGTCACTCCTCTTGATGAACTGTGGTATCGCGTGGAACCTGCATGTGCAGCTGTACCTGTACACGCCATCCAAGCTCTGTTTGACTCAATGCCCAGGCGTATGAAGGCCGTTATTACGGCCAGAGGTGGTTGTTCTGGGTACTGATTTCTCAGGATCTATGCACCCAAATTCCGTGAAAATGTAATGACATGTCAGTTCTAGTATAATATATTTGTCCAATGAATACCCGTTTATCATCTGGATTTCTTCCTGGTGTAGCAATTTTTATGGCCAGTAGTGTAGTTCAATAATTGTTACCATAATTTTCGGTTCCATTATGAGTTTTCTTGATCCAACAGTGTGCAAGTTGTAAGATAATAGAAGACTCATAGACACTTAACTCTGGTTAATTGTAACCTTCATAGTCGAACTAGTTTGCTGTGTTTTTAAAAGACTTCGGTAGGTCTAAGAAGTTCCTTGTGTGTTGGTACACTCAATAAATCAAAGCTGTTGTCATGACATACTAATGTAATGGTGTAGCGCAAGTGGTTCTGCTGGAGGTAGATGAACGCAGCGAGATGCTGGCAAAGTTTTTAACTGATAGCCACAAACAGACTTAGAGCAACGTATGTGCATTAAGCAGACGACAAGCGACGAGTGTTGAACTCAGTACCCAGGCACGTCGGTGGCTGCTGCATGGGCTTCTCGAAGAGGCAGTCTTGTTTACTACTACAGTGGCGGTGGCTGGATGTTCTGAGTCAGGATGGTGTGGCAGGACTCCGGATCTGGTTGCTGGAGCGAAGCAACCCAGTGGCCTACCTAGAGGAAGACAGTAGCGTAAGGTGGTTGACGCATTGTGGGTCAGTGGTTGTAACACTGTCAGGCAGCATCGGACCCAGCAGCTCAGTTCACGCCATTGACTGTGAGGCAGTGGTAGCATTTCTGGCAGGTAGTCTTGTAGAGATAGCGGCAGAGTGAGGGCGACCGAATGTTTAGGCCATCAGGCAGTGGTTGCTGGTTTGCAGTCCGGCTTTGTCGATGGCAGCTGCACCAGAAGAGTGTCGGTGGCCCTGTGGCATTGACGGACAGGCGGCGGGTGTCCGTGTATAGCCCAGCTGTACTGACGAACTGCTAGGTTGGCCCGGGAGTATACACATGGCCAAAAGTGCTTGTTAATGCGGAAGCAAGTACCCCCACATACTTCAGCGGCGTCGGACCTTACTGAAGGCTTGCAGTTGACCAGAGAACTGGGTCGCTATTGAAGAAGCTGAGAGTATGGCGAAATGCTTCATCAGCTGGCTGGATCCCGTGCACTGGTCTCCTGCCCGGGGCTGTACTGTTACATTTCGTCCCTCCTAGGAATAATTCAGCCCACCACATTCCTTCTTGAGAAACTGGCTGTAACAATTTTAAGTGGCAGTTTGTATCTAAAATGCCATGCAACGTATTTTCTATTGAAAATGAACATCGCAGCAGTCAGTATGGTCGATATTTTAATGCTGCATGAAATCTCCACACAATATTCACAACTGCCAATCACTGCACAGCTAAATTCTTGTTCTTCTGCTTTTCCATTGTTATGGTGAGGACGACCTGTTACTTTCTACAGCCTTGGGATCTCTTCCTATAGTCGGCGTAAGATGATCCCTGACTCCTTGCGGGTTTCAACTGCCAAGCGCTAAAGTTGCAGGCAAATATAGTAGCCATATACAGAACAGTAGCAACAATGAGCCGTTGCCATGGAGACGTTTACACGATGGCATTACTTTACTGCTTGAGCTAGAACTGCAAAGTTGACACAAGAAGCCCACTGCAATTGCCATAAATCTACCTAGCCGACACAGCCATGGTTGGCTCTGTACATAGAATTTACCTCAAAAGGACCAGACAGTCATAAAATCGTTCAGATCGGAAAGGATCCCTCCCAAGAATGTAGGAGACGGAGAATTCGCTTCATCCTATCTCAGCGCAGGAGGCAACTCACGGGCAACCTTTTCTCTTCTAGAGTTGCTTTGTCCAAGACACTAGGACAAGATCTTTCATGAAGGATAAAATCTAAAAGCCCACTATAGCCCCCGGAATGGGCAAGCGAGTGATTGTCCGTACCAGTGTAGGCACTTTACGGAACAATGTTTGTTTTAAAATGCTAGAAACAGGAACTGACTGACCGCTGGTAATTATTTCTATAGAAGCCGCATTTCCCCATGCGTGACTACGTTTACACCTTCTGACTGCGACGCATTAGAAACCTGTCTCGGAGTGAGAGAGACGTTCTGCCTTCCTCCATACGCCAGATCATCATTGGTTAACCATGACAAAATCAGTGAGAGCAGGTGATTGCTAAACTTACTTATAAAATTACTGTCGGTCGGAACTCGCTAGGTTTGCTGGAGTTGGCCGGCGAGATTTGTACACAGGCAGATCCAGACAGGTTTCGAGAAATTAAGTGAGAGGACACTTGCTGCCTGGAGGGGAGTACACGCTTGCTACTGAGGCATCGCACAGAACGACGTCTCCATACTAGAACTGAGTCCAGAGGGCGAATTGGACTCAGAATCTCCCACCATTACTGCTGCTCTCTTCCACTCTCACGCTATACAGGAGTGGTAAGAATGAGATGGTGATGCAATCACAGAATGGAGAGGTGAAGCAAGTCTAGTTAACTTATATCAGGACGTAATTGCACTGATTCAACGATCACAGCCAGTTACTTTCATCACACACTTTGGCGAGTCTACTGGTGTTTGTTCTTATTTCCTGGGTTTTGTCTTTAAATCACTAACCATTTCTGCAGTTATTGGCAGTATCCATGATGTAGTTCCAAACTATTTTCTGGTATCCACCCACATGGGTCAAGGCTATACTTCACAATAAGCATTCGTTTTACCCCTACTTGTTCATATTTACATACTACATTCAGTGGGTAATTCGTTTGTTTCACGTTTCGTAATAATAACTGGACTTCTATAGTGACAAGTAGTTTCTTGTCTAGTTAGGTCAACCCCTTCGTTTGTATACATCATGTTGTGCCCATACTTTCATGCTTAATTGGGCCACACATAATAGTTTCCCATCAATGAGACTGTTTTGTTGCGCAGAATTGTTTTTCTTGAATTTGCATTATCTCTTGGGGAGCTCCGCTTCCCTGTAGGTCAATAGGGACTGGACATGTAGCATCTTTAGGGTACCTACACTAAACAGCTGAAACGACTCGTCACAATAGGAGCACTAATACAGGGTGGCCCAGGATGGATGATCAATATTCGGGGATGGGAAAAGAACGACCATTTGTAGAAAAAAGTTATAGCAAACGTGAGCTCAAAAATGCATACCTCAAGAGCTGTGAGCAGTTCTTCACCTTAGATACCGTGAAACTAATCTCTGCTCCTGAAAGATTTTTGCTTTCCGTATTTTGGGAGGAGGTAGTATGTACGAAAACAAGAAAAAATTGTGCAATAAACATGTTTTCCAAAATGTTTTCACAGCAGCAAAGATAAACCAGTGCTCATAGCTCTTAAGGTTTGAACTATAGGGCCCTTTCGTATTGGATATTTGCTTCTTGTCTTAATCCTCTCAAAATATAGAAAATAAAGGGATTGTAGTGGAAGAGGTGCGTTTCACAGCAGCAAGGGGGAAGTGATCATAGTTCTTAAGCTATGCATTTTAGAGTCCACATTTTCTAGTCTCTTTTCCTTCCAGTTATTGTTCCTGTCATTGTCTTGAATATTTAACATCCTCATGTGACTCCTGTGTATTTACAATGGTTTACATTTGTCAGTCTCCTCTTCAAGTCCAGAGCAACCACTCATGAGTAACATACACTTCTGGGTGCCCATTTTTTCCATTTCTGTATTTACACTGTGTTCACTGTCTCACACCTATGAGGGATAAACATGGAGTCTGTAGGTCCTGTTTTGTACTAGCTTGCTTTAATCCTCTGTTACTGATTAGTTTCTTAACTAGTGCCGACACTATCCTATGGAACCTCACGTTGATGATAGGGAAGGGCGGGATCTTGGCAAGTCTACAATTGAAGTGGCAGCAGACAATATCTGTTATCAGAAAAAGCACGCAGGCTGCTGATGTGGTAGTTCGTACAGTGATGAGTCAGTGATGATATTTGGTGTGATACCTTCTCACGTGGTCTAGCAGATGTTCCATCGTAATGTAACCTGTTTGTATGCCATCTGATTTAAAAACTCAGGAAAGGTCAGGTCTAGACTGTCATTAGGTTAGGTTTCTTATGAGCGGGACGTCGAAAGATTAGTCCAGCAGGTAGGTCGAAGAACAGATGATGCTTAGGGTTCCAGTAATAGCGTCAGGTAATAGGAGGGAAGGTCGCATCATCTGCCATTAACCAACAACACTTGCCCCTGTAATTCCAGTTCATACGCACCTCTGAAACGACCTTGTTCATATCAGGCTAGAATACCGACTGCCGCACCTGTCACTGAAAACATCTAATGTGACCCATTCTTTTGAAAGAATTCAGCTGTATTTGTAATTGTCTCCCTACAGGACTGGGTCAACGTTTCTCTGAATGGAACAGGATGAACTCACACCACCCAGGAACTGTGTATTTCCAGTTTGTGAATCATGTTGTGAGTCACCCATTTCGGCACAGTAGTAATTCTGTGATGGAGGGCACGGCATTGGGCTTTCTATTGAGTACTATCAATAATATTTTGCGTACATCCTTACACGCAAATGTTTCCACAGGGATTCCCAGTGCTATCTGGTGGGTATGGGTAGTGAAACATTCAAACCAGCAATTCTTACATGTTAATGGTAACTGTACATGAACCCTGAAACTTGTTCCCTCGTATGTGTTGGTGACATAGGTGATATAGTAGAGTAGTGGTAGAGAGTCCTTATCTACTCTGCAAGTAATTCCAATCTTACCACTAACTCTGCTCAAACTTTACACAGTTCTTCTAACAACTGATCCAGGGGTAAGGATGTTGGGAGTCAGATGACCACACAATACGTGGCGGATCATTTTCCACAGTTCTGCTGTTTTAATACACATTCCGGTAATGTTGTTGTTGTTGTGGTCTTCGGTCCTGAGACTGGTTTGATCCAGCTCTCCATGCTACTCTATCCTGTGCAAGCTTCTTCATCTCCCAGTACCTACTGCAACCTACATCCTTCTGAATCTGTTTAGTGTATCGTGAGACTGGTTTGATGCAGCTCTCCATGCTACTCTATCCTGTGCAAGCTTCTTCATCTCCCAGTACCTACTGCAACCTATATCCATCTGAATCTGTTTAGTGTATTCACTCGATGTTAACAAATTTCTGTTCTTCAGAAACGCTTTCCTTGCCATTGCCAGTCTACATTTTATATCCTCTCTAATTCGACCATCATCGGTTATTTTGCTCCCCAAATGGCAAAACTCCTTTACTACTTTAAGTGCCTCATTTCCTAATTCCCTCAGCATCACCCGACTTAATTCGACTACATTCCATTATCCTCGTTTTTCTTTTGTTGATGTTTATCTTACATGCTTCTTTCAAGACACTGTCCATTCCGTTCAACTGCTCTTCCAAGTCCTTTGCTGTCTCTGACAGAATTACAATGTCATCGGCGAACCTCAAAGTTTTTATTTCTTCTCCATGGATTTTAATACCTAATCCGAATTTTTCTTTTGTTTCCTTTACTGCTTGCTCAATACACAGATTGAAGAACATCGGGGATAGGCTACAACCCTGTCTCACTCCCATCCCAACCTCTACTTCCCTTTCATGTCCCTCGACTCTTATAACTGCCATCTGGTTTCTGTACAAATTGTAAATAGCCTTTCGCTCCCTGTAGTTTACCCCTGCCACCTTCAGAATTTGAAAGACAGTATTCCAGTCAACATTGTCAAAAGCTTTCTCCAAATCTACAAATGCTAGAAACGTAGGTTTGCCTTTTCTTAATCTATCTTCTAAGATAAGTCCTAGGGTCAGTATTGCCTCACGTTTTCCCATATTTCTACGGAATCCAAACTGAACTTCCCCGAGGTCGGCTTCTACCAGTTTTTCCATTCGTCTGTAAAGAATTCGAGTTAGTATTTTGCAGCTGTGACTTATTAAACTGATAGTTCGGTAATTTTCACAAATGTCAACACCTGCTTTCTTTGGTGTTGGAATTATTATATTCTTCATGAAGTCTGAGGGTGGCCGGTGGTCTTGTTGAGGTGGGGGTAGAGCGAAGGAGACCTGGCTGTGGGGCCGTCGTGCACGGATTGTGGCGTTGCAGCCAGACTGCGTAGGTGGTAACTGCATTAGAAGTGTGTCACTGACCCCATGGCAGAGACTGACACATAGTGGTTGTCATGTGTAGCGCATCATACTGCCCATCTGCTCAGTTGGCCAGGGGATATATCATAACCAAAGAGTGTTGTTAATGCCCATGAGAAGTACTGCCAAATACTTTAGCGCCACTGAAACTTCTTGAAACTGGTCATTGCCTCGAGATCTCGATCGCCTTTCAGGAAGTCCTGCAGCATGGCAAAATGCTGTATCAGCTGACTGCTAACCGCACCCAAAATATAGCACCAGGCTTCTTTTCAGCCTATACAGTTCCATAACCTACACAAACTCCGCAAAACGAATCCAGCGTCTAACTAACTCTTGGTAATTCGAATGTTTATTCAGTCTTTTCGGTAATTGTTGCGATATTCGACTCTTCATGACACTCCTTCGTTTACTCAGTAATGAATAATGGAATACAGTACATAAATCAGTTGTATAAATAACTTCAAAGAAGTACAAGTGTTTAATATTCTCAGTATCGTCTACATACTATAAAAGCAAATGTGATTTTACTTGAGTTCACGTAGTTTAATGGTAATTGGAAAGTATGACAAGAAGTAGGAGTAGAAGAAAATTCAATTCCAGTTGTGGGTCAAGGAGAGGCACTGTCGTCAACGAAGACGTTGTGCATATACATGCATGGAGTGGAAGCAGAGGAAGATGTATTTTCGGCTTTGGAGACAAAAGAAAATCCATTTTCACGAGTACGCTAAGAATCTCGGAAGCAGTAAATATCACAGACATCTTTTGTAACTTCTGTCAGTACTTTGCAAACATATTTCGACTGTCTCTTCATTTCGCATTGATCAGTCAAATTTTCGTTAAATTGAGCTCTCAGTTATTCAAACTATTTCTTAAGTCCCTTGAATTTTGAATTACCGTGTGTGAAATCTGTATATAAAGTGCGATCAAAGAGTCTCCGTTTGAGGGGGTTTCTGCGGCGTACATGTAACCCAAGCGCGATACCTATGCTGGTATACAAGCACCGACATTTAGCAATGAGTTAGTGCGACCCTCGAGAGACTCTTTTATCGATCCTTCGCCTATCTTCCGGCGCTTAACATATTCTTATGTTGTACATAGGGATGTATACTCTTCATGAATGTTATAAGGTTTGTTCCTGATCCCCCAGTTGATTTCCTCTACCTTTTCTACCCATGCTGTCCCATAAAGTATTACTTATGTATCAGAAATTACAGCGCCTACCACAAAGTGATGAGCCCTCATTCCTTTACAGTTAGAGATAACAGTACTTCATTCAACAAACTGACTATAATTAGAGACATATCACCTGTTAAACAGCCATGGGAACAGAATTATCGTACACATTGAAAGTAGTGCCGACCACTAGGCTATGGAATGCTCAGCACTCAAGAGTCGCATTACAAGACGATTTATTAACTACAGATAAGTCTAGAGACTGTAGATATTACATTCACGTTTACACTGTTATCCATCCTAAGTACTCTGAAATGTGAATTCTCGTTTACGTGGTGTTTTGACTCGTTTTCCGAGTCGAAAGATAATATGCATACCCCATGTGAACGTTCTTGCCAGTGTTTTTGCAAGTGATTTACACTTGTTCATATTCGCTACTGTTAAACGCATCTGTTATAGTGATAATGTGCTCATAGGTCTTAAGGTGTGCGTATTAGAGTCTATGTATACCAGACAAAATATTCTTGTTTGGGTTCATACTGTGACATCCCAAAATGTGGAAAGGAAAGAGCTTGCACTTGAAGAGATTTGTTTCACAGTACCAAAGATGAAGAAATGCTCATAGCTCTTAAGGCATGCATTTTAGAGCCAGTCATTGCGTGATAGTTTTGCTTCGAATAGTCGTTCCTCTCTTTTCCCTGAATACTTACCAGTTGTCCTGGGGCACCCTGTTTAAGGGGTGTACACAGCCTCAGATGTTAAGTATCACTTTGAAGAACACGGTTATGATACGCATCCCGTGTGAGCCAGAATTATTAGCACCTGACAGATTCGGAAGGGATTTAATTGTGAGTTTCCATTGGCTGGCTGGTCGAATAGTGCTACGTCCTGATTTTCGAATCATTCGTATGCGACAGGGCACGATGTTGAACTGTCTCGGAACATGAGGGCGGGCATTCTCACTGTCAAGGATTCTGGTCGACCCTGTATAAGGAGGGATCGCTGTATTGTGTCCCAAGCACATTTACTTACTTACTTAATTCCTTTGGCCCCTATGGGGGCATAGGGCATCCAGGAGAACTCGCCATCCGTCTCTGTCTTCGGCCATTTGCCTCAATTCTGCCCAGGTCTTGTCAACTCTTTTTTTCTTCCCCTTCCACTGTCCTCTTCCATGTGCCCCTTGGTCTTCCTCTCTTCCTTGTTCCCTGGGGATTCCATTCCAATGCTTTTTTCTCGATGGCTCCATCTGGTTTTTTTAAGGTGTGCCCCAACCATCCCCACTTTCTCTCTCGTATCTGGTCTTCTATAGGTATCTGGTTTGTTATTCACCAGAGCATCTCGTTACATATTTTTTCTGGCCACCAGATATTCATGATGCGTCGAAGACATCTATTTATGAAGCTTTGTAACTGCGATGTTATCTTTTTATCCATTTTCCAGCTTTCACTGGCGTACAGAAGGACAGCCTTCACATTTGTATTAAAAATACGGATTTTTGTTTTCTACATGATATTTCTATTTTTCCATATTGGATACAATTGTATGAAGGCAGCATTTGCCTTATTAATGCGGTTTTTCACGTCATCTCCAGCTCCACCATCTTCCGCCACTATACTACCCAGATACAGGAATGAGTTGACAGTCTCCACCCGCTGCTCCCCTATTAACAATGGCACCTCCATGTTCCCTGAATTTACTCTCATTTCCTTTGTTTTGCCTATATTTATCTTGAGGCCAGCAGTCTCTGCCTCTTCTATCAGCAAGTTTGATTTAGCTTGCATATCAGTCAGCCTTGGAGCTAGTAAAACTATGTCGTCTGCAAAATCCAAATCCTCCAAACGTTCGTGGATCCCCCACTGGATTCCTCGTCTCCTACCTGCTGTGACTCTTCTCATAACAGAGTCTAGAACGAGTAGAAAAAGTATTGGTGACAAAATGCAACCCTGACGGACTCCAGTTGTTACTTTTATGGGCTCTGTCATATTTCCCTTGTGGAGTACGCAGCATTTGTAGCCATCATATAGATCTTTTATGATGTTTAAGATCTTCTCTGGTATGCCATACTTCTGCAACACCTGCCAGAACACTTTATGTTTCACGGAATCGAAGGCCTTTTGAAAATCAATGAATGCCAGGTACATGGTTGCTTGGAATTCTTTGCTTTGCTCTAAAATGATCCTAAGAGTGTTAATAAGATCAACACAACTGCGCTGTGCCCTAAAACCGGCCTGTCCTTTACGCAGTCGCTTTTCAAGGGATTCTTTAATTCTGTTTAAAATAATTCTGGTGAGGACCTTACTGGGCACTGATAGCAGTGTGCACAGTCTGACAAATTTCCCTTTTTTGGAAGCTTTACCACCAAACCATTTTTCCACTCCTTTGGAGATTTCTCTTCAAGCCAAATATGCTTCAGCAAAGGATGGAGGATTTTAACAGTACTTTCAATATCAGCTTTTAAGAGCTCCGGTGGTATGTTGTCTAGGCCTGGAGCCTTTGTATTTTTTAGTGTTTTCAAGGCAATCCTAATTTCGTCCATTGTGGGGCACTGCAAATTTATATCCTGATCTTCTTAGACTTCCTCTGGAACATCTCTTACTTGTTCCTCTTGGTTGTCTTCACAATTTAACAGTTCCTTGAAGTGCTCCTCCCATCTCTGTAGCTGTGCCTGTTGAGTTGTAAGCAGCACCCTATCCTTGTTCTTAACTGGTCCTTCATGTCTGAAGTTCTTCATTGACAACCGTTTGGTAATATTGTAGATCTCTTTCACATTTCCTTTTCTTGCGGCCTCTTCTGCTAATTTTGCTTGTTCATCTGTCCATTTCCTTTTATCTCGACGTAGCAATGTTTTCACTTTTTTGTTCACCTCCATGTATTCTTTATGCGCTTCGCTCTTCTGCGCTCTTGTCTTACAAAAATTTAACTTAAGTTTTAGTTCTTTCCTGTGGCTGATTTCATTCCATGTAGCATCGGAGATCCATTCCTTCCTTTGATGTGCCTTGAATCCTAAGATTTTTTCTCCCACATCTAAATAACTGTCTTTGATTTTTTTCCAGCATGTTTCAATTCCCTCTTACATAAAGTTTTCTTCAGAGAGGACATGGAATCTGTTTTGTAGTTCAAGGGCATATGTTTCTTTGATCTGTTGGTCTTTTAATCTTGCCACATCTATTTTCTTGCACCTGTGATTGAGCTTGGTTCTATTTGCCACTATCTTCAGTCTAAATTCCGCCAAAACTAGGTGGTGGTCACTTCCAACGTCTGCCCCTCTTCTATTTCTGACATCTAACAGAGAGTGTCGGAACTTGCGGCTTATGACTATTTGGTCTACTTGATTTTCGGTAACGTGGTCTGGAGAAACCCACGTTATCTTATGGCAGTTACGATGTGGAAACAATGTGCCTCCAATGACTAGGCATGTTCAGCGGATGTATCTATCAACATTTCACCATTTACATTCCTGATCCCCATTCCATGCACGCCCATGATATGTTCAAGCCCTTCATTTTCTGAACCAACTTTTGCATTCAAGTCACCCATTAAAATTTGTATGTCCCTAGAATTTGTTTGTCTGAGGACTCCGTTAAGCACTGTATAAAATGCATCTTTTAATTCTCCTTTAGCTATTTCAGTAGGTGCATAGCATTGAATTAAAGTAACATATCGCACATTTGTTTTAAAGCGTGCGGTTATTATCTGTTCTGAGACTGGTTTCCACTCCAGTAAGCTCTTCTTGCTGCTTTTAGATAGTAAGAGTCCTACACCATTCCTATGCATTGCATCCTCACCTGTCTGACCCGCATACAGCAACACTCCACCATTTTGTGTTTGGAATTCCCCAGATTCTGGCCACCTTACTTCACTTAGTCCAAATATATTTAGTCGGTAGTTCTCCATCTCTTTTTCTACCTGTCTTAGTCTCCCTGCCTCTCTCAACGTCCTTACATTCCAAAAACTGATACGGGTTTTCCTTTTCAGGCCAAAGGTCATATCCTTACGAACCATCCAGCTGCTTCTCCTTTTAGTTTCTGTGATATGTGTTTTTTGGTGGTGTGGGTTATCAGGCCAGAGCCCCCAAGTGTCCTGGTGGGGTTGCCACCTCATGGCCTGGACACCTGCCAAGGTTTTATTTCAGGGCCTTACCCCTTAGATAGCTTCTCTTCACCACAACTACAGAATGCTATCCATCCCTTCGCAGTAAGGCCTATGTGCATCAACGTTGTCCTGGTTTCCAAGGATCTTCCGCTGTCCACATTAGGGGACTGTGTCTGCTGCCACACAGTCACAAGGAGGAAAAGGAAAGGAAGGGAGTGTATAGGATGGGACAGGACAGAACAGAATAGGATAGGACAGGACAGGACAGGACACTAGACGGGACGTTGTGAGACACATTTTGTCTGGATCCTCTATAGAGACCTGTCCGGCTTGGGAGGCCCTGCTGGTAGTTACACCACCGCCGGCATAGCCCTCCACTTCATTGGATCACACAAACCCCTTCGCCCACACAGACAGTGTTTCGTTAAGGCGGTGTCTCCTGAGGGCACATAATAAGCCTTTATATCTGCGCCTGCCTTTCGAGAACCAGTACTGAGAGTCCGTGCAACATTTTTTATCATTTTGAACCTTTGTTTGTGGAGTGGCGCAAACAGAGTAGAGGATCATCATCCCATGCGTAGGCTGCAGTTAACACAACACTAACAGCTGCATTTGGAGTGCTACCGTGGCAGATAATGATGGACTACATTGTGTTGAGCGATGAATTGCTGTTCATCACTACCACAGATTGTATCAATAATTCAAGCAAACCACAACAATAGTTTTTATTACAAATAAGCAGATTGACAATACTTAACCTTGTATTTATAAGAACAGGTGGCAAGCAATGCGCAACATTCAAACAATCAAAAAGTCCTTTGCTATATACAATATCCGTGTGTGCCATGAATATGGATCATACGTCACTGCTATCATGGGGCCGGTCTGGTACTGTGCTGGTCTGCGAGTATCAGTCTGGTACTGCCCTAATACAATCGGGGCGAGGCTGGAGGAGCGGCGCTTGTATTCTTTTTGGCTAGAAAGCACGCCTGGCCTGGTGCGGTACTAGTCAGCGGGCTATTGCATGACGTCATCTCACAGCATTCTCTGCTCTTGCGTTCTTCATCTTCGTTCCGTTGGTTATCATTTCGCCGGAACATTCCTCCCCCTCCTTCTCCCCAAAGTGATGGACCGTCGCCGTGTAGGGAATGGGACCACAGCGGGGGATGCTGGAGTGTGGAGTGTGGGTGCATCACCGGGCCGGAAGCCATGACGGCAGTGAACGTCAAGAGTCTGACCGAGCCCCGCCATCCGGCCTGCGCTCTGGCGGAAATGTCCCTCGGAAAACGACCAGAAGGTTACGAGTCCACCTCATGATTCTGTAATGTCGGTAATGCATATCCTCTTATTTCCATCTATTGTACTACAATTTTTTTTCCTTTATTTGTTACCTGAAGATATGACATTGCTGTGTCTTTATATATTGTAATTGTTTTACTATATATATATATGTGGATGTATAATTGGTTTGTTTTGCAAATATTATTTGTATTTTTACGCTGGGTCTGGCCTAGGGAAAACTATGCTACCGAACGATTACATCGATAGGTCGTGTGGAGAACCAAAGTGTTTAGGATCTTGGAGAGTATTAACTCTGCCGCATGGAGCGCGGGCAGAGGGAGTCTGGCTGGAGCAGGGCGGTGGAACAGGTGTGTTGTGTGACGCTCCCGCGAGTTGCCGCGCTTTGGGAGTTTGGCAGCATGAAATTGCGCTCGACTTGCTATGATAGTTACTGACACGGCGTCGCGGACAGGAAGCATTAGCTGGCGCACATCAACAGCCCGTTTCACCTGGTGACCGTGTCGAGAAGAAGGTGCGCCAACATCCAGCTTCTGCAACAGCGACGACCTCCTCAATCGACGAATGCAACCCTTCAATCAACCAACAAGGAAGATTAAAAGCACTTAAAGTTTTAGAACTGTATGGCAGACCTCAGCTTTTCAAACTGTTGCATCACAAAATGCAGCAACTTAGCATGAACCTCTGTTGCTCATTGTCCCAATTGCATTACCAAGCAGGGTCCCTTCCTTTTCTGGAATGAACCCGAGTCTCGTTGAAATTCATATGCCAGCATTAAAGTAATATCATTCCATTTCACTGCTTTAATTTCAAAGTTCAGTTAAAGTATTCATAGCTGGCTACAATATTTAGATTACACAAGCACAAATTAAGAGTGCCAGTTTTGTTACCATATTTTAGCTTACCCGTGACTGCAGCTCAGCTTGGTACGTACTAAATTTTACTATTGTTAATTGTTCTGAATCATTTAATTCAAGTTCAAAGGTAAATCTCTTATTTCAAAATTGTGTAGATTTAAGTAGCTTTCGAGATGATTGTTGAGGTAGCCCAAGACTAACCATATTTTATTGAATTTCGTAGTGCTTCAGAAACAAAGTTCGCTATTAATTTCAGTCACTAAATTAACTTTCAATTTTCCGGTTTTATTAATTCTTTTGCTAAATTAAGTCAGAGTGTAGCGAAATTTATTACTTCTGACAAACATTCAGTTTTCACATAGCACGTGTCAACCTTCAGTTGCCACGCTTTTAGTGCTAATTATATGTGCATTAATGTTTCATTTTCACGTATTATAGCAGTTGTCCATAGGACTAGCGACCGTAATTTTACCCAAATCTCAAATATCTAATTAACGCCAGTTAATTGTTAACGTAACGACCGCACATTTAATTTCTTTATTAATTTTACCCTTTTCTCAAAATTAATTGCCACCAATTTCATTTGCATTTTTCCTGTCATTTTGATGTAACCCTTTCCTCCCTCTTTACCGACAAATTAACTTCGGTGACGATTGCTTTTCCCAAATCTCCATTAGATGCACGCGGTTAAATTTTTCACTGCCATTAAGGCCCATAAGTGAGGGGGAGGTTACAATTCAGTGAACCAGATGAAGAAGGCGGAGACTGCAGCGGTGTGGCGGGTCCAGATGCATCGGTAGGACGAGACGAGGTGGAGGAGGCGAAGACTCCGTCTCCAGGGGTCGTCCCGCGGTGTCCTGATGACGCCTTCTGGCGGCTGCTGTGGCCGCGCTGTCCTCTGCATCCGTGAATCTGGGGGAAGAGAAAGCGAAAGATCATCGTGTACGTGACAGAGACGAAGTTGATATTGATGGCGGCGCTGCAGGCCATCGGGACCTGAAAGAAGATACACGGAAACGCCAAGTCGACGGACTATATCGCCTCGCTCCCACGGTCTGCTGCCGCTAAAGTCCCTGTAAAAGACAATATCATGCGGCGCGAAGTGATACTTGCGGACTTCCTGTGGCGCCGGATGCTGAGGAGGGTGGAGTAGATGGAGCAGTGTGCGATGGCGGTGGCGTTGAAGCAATTCCGCCGGCGATGGTCCATATTGTAGGAGCGAACGATATGAGGTGAGAAACAGTTGCAATGCTTGATCCCTGGTGTGTGCAGAGCGGAGTTGGGCCACCTGCTGCTTGGAGGTTCTAACAAAGCGATCCGCATCGCGGTTTGACTGTGGATAGAACGGTACTCTAGTAAGATGGTGTATGCCATTGCGTTCACAGAAAGTTTCAAATTCATTTGACGTGAACTGAGGGCAGTTGTCTGACATTATTACTCCAGGTAAACCTTCTAGGCAAAAAATAGAGGACAACACCAGCATTGTGCTACATGACGTTGTCGAATTCATTGGCGCAGCAAAAGGAGAGTTGCTCTATGAGTCAACCACAATCAACCAGCTAGTGTTTCAAAAAGATCCTGCAGAGTCGATGTGCACACGTTGCCACGGCGATTGCAACTTAGACCAAGCAGAAAATTTTTGAGGCGGAGCCGACTGATTTTCCGCACATATGTGACATTGTGACACCATGTGTTCTATTTGGGTGTCCCTAACCTGCCAGGTACAGTGTCGACGCGCTAAATGTTTCGTACGAACAATCCCCAGTGGTCTTGGTGAAGTAACTGTAAAACTTATTTTTGCAAAGCTTCAGGGATCAACACACGTGACTGTCCTGTCACTTTGAACAAGAATCACACCTTTCTCTACAGCGAGACTATGCCTACTGGTACAGTATCGACCCACGACAGAGTTCTTTATGCTGTACAAGGAACGAGGCCAAGATGTGCCAATGTATGTTAGCAAAATGTTCAAATCTGAATCGGCTTCCGTGACCTGTGCAATTTTCCTATAGTTCAGCGGAAAAGACTGAAGCAATTCAGAATCCTGAGCATCGATGTAACAACAGGATGCAGTTTAAGTGTCAGAGTCTATATCAGGGGCAATCGGAAGGCGTGTAAGTGCGTCCACATTACCATGTTGAGTAGTCGGACGATACACAATCTCGTACCGGTACTGAGAGAGCAACGAAGCCTATCTTAGCAATTTTCGGCAGTTTGTACTGGAACCGGTTTCGTCGGATGAAACAAGGACTGCAAAGGCTTGTGATCCGTTACTAAGTAGAATTTTCTGCCGTACAATCAGTGGCGGAAGTTGGTGACATCATACACAATAGCCAATGCCTCTTTCTCTGTTTGTGAGTAGTTACACTCAGCTTTGGACAACACAGTAATTGGCCTGTCTGTATCCCCAATCCAGTGCGAAAGCACTGCACCGATTCCGGAAGAGGAAGCGCCAAGTTGCAATACCACTGGTGTGTCACGATCAAAGTGAACTAAGCATCGATCACTGAGCAATACATCTTTAAGTTTTTCAAAAAAATGGTACAAATGGCTCTGAGCACTATGGGACTTAACTTCTGAGGTCATCAGTCCCCTAGAACTTAGAACTACTTAAACCTAACTAACCTAAGGACATCACACACATCCATGCCCGAGGCAGGATTCGAACCTACGACCGTAGCAGTTTCGCGGTCCCAGACTGTAGGCCTAGAACCGCTCGGCCACTCCGGCAGCGTAAGTTCTTGAAAAGCTACTTGGTACTCATCTGTCCAAACAAATGGGACATTCTTGCGACGCAAGCGATGAAATGTAGCTGCGATTTGTGTAGCATTCAGTGTGAACCCAATATAATACTTAATTTTCCCTAATACTGACTGCAATTCTGTGATATTGCGAGGAACTGGCAAAACCTCCTATGGCTAACAAATGCGACTGAAGAGGCTGTACACCTCGACTGTTTATGACATGACCAAGATACTGCAACTCAGGTTTAAATAAATCACACTAGTCCAGTCTACACTTTAATCCTGCATTAGATAACACACGAAACAAAGCACATGAATTTACAATACGTTTTTCAGGTGTACAACCTTCTGCGACAATGCCATCCAAATAGTTTGAACAGTTTGGCACTTGTGCAGTCAGCTGTTCCATATACCGTTGGAAATGGGCGGATGCGGAAGCACTGCCAAAATGCAAACGCAAATATTTAAACAAGCCCAAATTAGCATTTACTACACACGCTTTTTGAGATTCTTCATCGAGCGGTATTGGAAGATATGCGACGCGTAAATCAATTTTAGAAAAGTAGGTCCAGAACCGAGTCTGGTCGTGGCAATGGATAAGTATCAATGAAAGTTTGTGGGTTGACAGTAGACTGAAAGACAACTCAGAGGCGAATCCGACCTGAAGATTAAGGGAGCAAAACCAGTGGACTTGCCCCTTAACTAGTTGATATGGGTGCAATAACTTCGCTATCTTGCAATTCTTTAAGTTCAGCAGCGACTTTGTAGTGTAATGGAATGGGAGTAGCCCTGGCCCAGCAAAATTTCGGCTGAGCATTGTCTTGCAGAGTAACATGTACAACAAAATTGTTAGCTCTGCCAAAATCTCTAGAAGAGAGTTCGGGGAATTCTTTTAGCAAGCTAGCTACACTGTCTTGTGCATTGAATGCATACACTGACAACACATTCTTCTGAATGTTAAAGCCAAACAAATCAAAAGAATCAAGACCGAATATGTTCTGACTCTCTCGTGAATGGAGCACTGTAAATGTCACTGTTCGCGTATGCGAGTGACACATGTCAGGCAAAGTTCATGTTCCGAGAACGGGAATGTTTTGTCCACTACAAGCTGTCAGTTACGCGCTAGTTTGACACAGGTGTGGGGACCCTAACAGTTCATGTGTGTGATGGTTGAGCAATGTGGCAGAGGCACCTGTCTCCAACTGAAATTTCCCACGTTTCCCACAAAGAAGTAAATGAACAAAAAGTTTGTTCGAATGGTGCATCACTGAAGAAAATGCTCGCTTGGATGTTGCAGACTTTAAATATTGAAACGTCCCCTTTTTGAACAATTATACAGGACTGTGCTTTAACTGACACACAACATTTTTTAGCGCAATGAAATCTGACTTTCAATAATCCCTACAAAAGAATGGCCCTGACTAACATTAAACTATACCTTTCACAAATCACTTACCTCACAAAAATCTTCGTTACTCGAACTTCTGCAATACAGCGAGCGCCACTACTGCCAGCTAAATAAAAGATTCTAACTACTGATGGAACTAACTACTGATAGGCATAGTTAGCAAATGACAGATTTTGATAGAGAACAAACAATGTATTTACCTTAATAGTCATAATATATATAGCAGTTCATGACAAATTTCAAAACTCCGTCATCTCTCTCCCCACATCCACCACTGCTGGCGGCTCACCTCCAACTGCGCAACGCTACGCACTGTTAACAGCCCAGCTGCCCAACACTACAATGGCAGACAACAATGCAAACTAGCCACAGACTGCACACAGCACAGCCAGTGATTCTCATACAGAGGTGAGGTTACCAATAAAAAAACCTAAACAGCCTACTTACATAGCCCCCATGCTCCCCACAAAAATTTTACCAATTGTTTTAGGCAGTGGCCAATAATGCTTTGATAAAATTTTTCATAATTACAATAACAAAGATATCAAATGCACACACTTATTGATACAGTGTTGGTCAAAAGCTAAAATTTTCTCACAGTCCATAAAGACAGTCCTGATCATTCATCACAGTAACGTTGCAGTGTTTTTCTCAAAGTCTGAGCAGTAAAAGAAATCTTGAAGAATTAGTGTTGTCCTTCCAATGGAAAGACAGTGCTGACTCTTGACATGCAGACAGGTATTGGTCCACAACAGAGCAAACCCACAGCAGAGTCAGTCGATGTTTTGAAGAATATTGGTAGTTAGGTCATCACAGAGCAGACCCACTGTAGTCCTGGTAGAGATTACGATACTGGTGGGCCACCAGAGGTGCAGACCCACTGCAGTCCTTGTAGAAATAATGGTATTGGTGGGTCATCAAAGATGCAGACGCACTGTAGTCCTTGTAGAGACGGCCAGAT
The DNA here is from genome assembly GCF_021461385.2 of Schistocerca piceifrons. NCBI lineage: Eukaryota > Metazoa > Arthropoda > Insecta > Orthoptera > Acrididae > Schistocerca > Schistocerca piceifrons. The sequence continues at coordinate 103,041,423 of NC_060145.1, read as the reverse complement.
GCCATCCGTTGCGACTGTGCAGGTGCACAATCACCATCAAAGAGTCTTGCGGAGAATATAGCAAGTCCAAAAACCACCACTTGTCCATTCACAAAAAAAAATTTTTTTTAATTGTCATTAGAACCAGCAATGCTGTTATCCAGTCCCTTGCTGAATTATTAACACACATGCAAACACTACCAGTCCCTACTTTTCACATATTCTCCATATACTATGACCAACAGAAACGTGTGCAGTGAAATGGAACTTAAAAGGTAATAATATGATGAACTGGTGACAATTACAATTTTATAACATGAGAATACAATTACAAAGATACAGAAAACATCATTAAAAACATAGCAATACAGATAACATTTGTAGTAATACAGGCTTTACAAAAGAATCGAAATAACACATACATCAGTGTTACAGGAATTATGACATAAGTAAATACATAAAAGATCAGAATAGCTTTGGAAACAACAACTTCACATATGAGCAACAAAACAGAACAGGTAAATAATATCTAAACATCTCTACAAAGTAAATAACATAGTATTAGAAAAATTCTACAACGTAACTCATATCAGCTAAACACATAAAGACAGGAGAAGCACAAATATACAAGAGTACACAAACACATAGCAGAATAACACAAGAGGAAAGAACAGGGTTTGTTTTACTGCGGTATTTTGCAAACAAAACTTTCTGTAGTTCTTGGAGATCTCCCTTCATTCATCATTATTTCCAAAAAGTCCTATCTATACCTCTTTCCTGTATTCTATTCATATTTCTTTCAAAATAATTATTTCTGATTGTACAATACTCATTTTGGCCCAAATCTTTTTCATATAGCTTCGCAATGTGTTCTTTACCTATTCCCCATAGTCAGTTTCTTATATAGTCTACCCCTCTTAAGCTAACTTAAATCTTCTGAGCTCAGATGCTAAACTAAGGGACGAGGCAATGCAGCAGCACAAAACAATTAACGCAAACAACAATGAAAAAAATGGAAACTGTCAAAGCAAGCTACAGTAAATCTAAATTACCAAGCAACTCAACATTACAACTAATATGAGGCAATGCACAGCAAACAAGAAAAATAAATCTGGCTTAGCAGAGTAACACAAATTAAAATTCAGTAGCACTATGCCTGGCAAACAGCAGCAGAAAATGAAATAACTTATACCTAAACATGACATAGCTCAAGCAGAAAAAATAGTACACTCAAGATAACAATGCAGATAAGGGAAATGTATAATCACATCTTAATGTCTAAGTAATTAAAGTGGTGCACCACCAGAAGTTATTCTACCAAAAAAGTTACCAAGTACTTGAAAAGAAAATTATGAATGCAATTCCTGTGAAGGTAAATGTCTTTTTGTGCTCCCTCATTTTTTTGAAAAAATTATTATTTACTCGATCTGTAGACAGAAAATATTTATATTAGTACATCTATAAAATTTTATTTTAACCAATGCTGCAGTGCCGCTAGAAACTAGAAATTGAACAAAATGAGCAATCTCTCAACTAGAAAGACAATGGATGTAAAATGTTTCTCATCATTTCATTAGGCATTTTAATAAATATCATAAATTAAGAGCTCCACAGTGTAATCATATGTTTTCAAGTTCGAGCGTGTCGTATTTGCGATGCTTTCTACAAAGGAATGTCAATAGCGAGGATAATGGCCTCCATTTTTTTTTTTTTTTTTTTTTTTTTGCACCCAATGGCTTTCTTCTGTCAGACGTCTACCTCTCAGCTGGGCAACCAAAACGCATTACGTCAAGGTCACTTACCTTTCTTGCTGAAATATTTACGACGGCAGTTTCCGCCACAGTGACAGTCTCATATAAAAATATTTCACAGGTCAAGAATTTGGGTTACACATCTGTAGAAACAAAATCCTGTAAATATAACAGAGTCCAAAAAATTTTCGCCAGCATTGTGATACATTCACGCATATACACACATTTCATAACTCTTAAAGTACGATTCTTGGTTTCCAACAACCTTTTTCACAAACCAGAGTCCCTAACCACTACTCATTATTCCTTACCTTATTCGTCGGACACTTCTTCAATATTTCATCATTACAGATATGTAGCATAATCAAATAACTCATATAGCTTCAGCTTACTGATCATAAACATACCGCAACAGCATAATACACATAGTCATCGTAATAATAACATCATAACACATCAGTCAACTCTCAAAATCGTCGTAGCTTCCTCCAATAATTTCAAAACCTAAAAAAATTCTCTGCTCATGTGAAAAGTGTCATCTGCCTCAAACGCACTTTAAAAATCATGATCCCATACCAAATACATCATTCAAAGCTCTCATAGTATCACAATGGTTCCGAAAAAATATGAACAGTTTACAAATTACAGACAAAATACAGTTTCATAAGTGTGAAGTTATCCAACTATGTAATTGCGTAAACATCTGTCACTGATGTAGTAAAAAAAAGTTTATCTCTCAGTTAAATGATCAGATAGCTGTGTAATTATGTGTTAGAGAAATATGGTACCGATGTGTAAAGTTGTTTAAGCAAATACCATATTAGCTAGGGCTCCTTGTGCTTGCCAAACACATGATACACAAAGTAAGCGTGTACCCCTCTGAGGATTAATGTAATTATACCCTCAGGTGTTACAGATTACAGCAATGGAATGAAATGTATCATGGGAAACTTTCTTTGTAATTCAAAAATCTGTGAAAGTAAATGTTTTAAGTACAAAATTAATCACTCAAATACGTGTACTGTAGCGCTAAACTGTGCGTCTTGTTGTAAGAAAATCTCTGTGGAAGTGTCGTAGTTATCGTCCTCCGAAAGCCAAGTTCTGCAGAAGTCAATGTACTTACCTCACGATAAACAAAAGTGAAATGCTTTGCGTATAGATATCTTAGTTATTATGCTTATTTCCGTGATGAAGAAAGTACTGTGCTGTAAAGTATTGTTGTGCTACGGAAAACGCTGTCTCATTATTGCTATACCACAAAAGTGACTACTAAAACATGTTTTACTTTCCAGAATAACGCAGAAAAACTGTGCAGATATAAAACAGAAACACCGCAAAAGCAACATTGTAAATTGTCACTCATTAGTAGCGTTGTGATAAAACCGTGTAGTTGTCACATAAACTCCAGAATGTATTTTCAAGTAAACCAAAATGTTGCATTAAAATCTCATTAGCAGTACCAGTATGTGTCCTAAGTATGTGAGCCTTATAGTCGTTACGTCATCATGCAAAAAATGGTTCAAATGGCTCTGAGCACTATGGGACTCAACTTCTGAGGTCATTAGTCCGCTAGAACTTAGAACTAGTTAAACCTAACTAACCTAACGACATCACAAACATCCATGCCCAAGTCAGGATTCGAACCAGCAACCGTAGCGGTCTTGCGGTTCCAGACTGCAGCGCCTTTAACCGCACGGCCACTTCGGCCAGCGTAATCGTGCAACTACCAAGCAAGAATGTACACACACAATAACACTGTGTCATCTGTTCACAATAAGAATGCATTCGTAATTTCTGTTTAAATAAATTCTCTTGGTTCTTGACTGGATATTTAACTTCAAACAGTGTTGCATGTTAACAGTTTCTAAGATTGAAAAAGAGTACTAGTAACGTGAAGTGAAAAATTTTATTGCAAAGACTAAATTAAAAAGCAGATTATCTCTCAATAAATGGTTTTACATGTGAAATTTCGTGTAACCCTTTGCTCTTTCTAGTACACAGAGTTTCAACTTTAACACAATTATCATGTGGTATACGTCGGTAAAGAAAACTGGAATTTTTCTCAAGGTTAGCGTCTATGTTATTTGTCCCTGAGCCAGCGGCCGCACGTGGTTGCCTGCGGTGCGAGTCATTGTCTGTTTCTTTGTTGGCGCGCGTCGTTACTGGGATTAGGAGACCTAACTTCTATAAATTCGCCTTGCCGAGAGGGCCCAGCGCTGTTAGTATCCCCCCCAGTTCTGATGTAATTCACGTCTGTCGTTACGATTATATCGTCTGTCGTCATATCGGTAGTTCCTGTAGTTTCTTTCTTGTCGGTTAAGTGGTGGAGAATTTCTCCCTGAATTATCACTGCACGGTGGGCTGTTGCATCTGAAGTTATTCTGTCTCCCGTGATAATAATAGTTCTGGTTGCCAAATTGTCTGTTTCTATTACTGTCTCTGTCATGTTCATTACTACGGAAATGCGATCTTTCTCTGTAACTATTACTCTGCCAGTGGTTGTCATACGGGTGGTGTCTGTTTTGGTCACGATTTGTGTTGTGAGAATAGCCTTGTCGTGTCCAGTTATTATTTCTTTCATCGCGGAATTGCGACGGATGTGACCTGTAATTGTTGTGTTCGTGTTTTCGCGTTCCGCGATTGTCAGTGTCAATTTCTAATTCTTGTAAGAGTCCCTGAAAAGCTTCAATGTCGTCTTTGCAACGTCCTGCCAAAATAATGTGTTGTAAATGTTCAGGTAATTTGATTAAGCAAATGCGGATGAGTTCTGAGGGGCTGTATGGGTTTGAAAGATACTGGCTCTTACGCAACATGTCTTCAAAATATTTCACAAGACTGGAAAATTCAGATTGTTCGAAATGTTTCATCATTATGATGTTATGTTTTACTCGGTCTTGTGTAGCTTGAGACCAATATGCTGAGAGGAAGGCATGATAAAATTCTCCTTCACTGTGACAATCGTGAATGACCGATCACATTCTTACAGCTGGTTCATTCTCTAAATAGCCACACATAAATTCTAATCTGTGTTCTAACGACCAGTTGGGAGGAAAACAATGAGAGAATTGATGGAGCCATGCTTGTGGACGAATGTCGTTGCCAGAATTCTTAAATGTTTTGAATTTACGTGTAGTAATGAACAGCTTGTAGTCAAAATCATCATGTTGGCGAGTCGCATGTCGGTCATTGTTACGTCGTGTCGGCGGTTCCATCTCAAAATTCGGTGCACATTGCCAATTTCTTTCATAACTTCCGAAATGCTCTGTGTTATTATTTTGCGGCTTTTCCGTATTTCTAAGTCCCTCTTCCCGTGTTGGAGCGTGAGTGTCCTCTGAAATTTGTAATTTTTGTATTACTTGTGCCAACTGATCTTGTACTTCCCGGATTTCTCTGTTGTACTGTATATTGATTTGATTTTGATTGACTCTTCTGTGCCATTAAAGACTACCGGTTTTGTGTCATTCAGATTATCATCTACCTTCGTAGATAAATTAGTGAACTGATCCGAAAGTTCGGCTACTTTCTCCGATAGTGTACTTATTTCCTCAGTGTGTTTTTCTGAACCAAGTTTCAGAGTATCTACTGTGTCCTTTAAGTTTTCCTGAGTTTTTGCAAGTTCCGTAACCGAATCGGTAGATGCAACTGAGTCAAATTTAGCTTGCAAGGTCTAATGATTTACATGAACAATAGATTGCAGTTCTTTTATGGCTGCTTCGTGATTCTGTAATGCATTTTCATGCCGCGAAAAAATAGGTTGGAAATGCTCACAAATTTGTGTTTTTACGTCATTACAGACTTTTTGACATTTCGATTCAATGTTATGTAACTCAGTAGTTAAATCTTCACGTGTTTGTTCAAGAGTTTGTTCCAATGAGTCTAACTTTTGAAGCTGTTGCTGTGTTTGTCTCTGATTTTGTTCCATCGTGTCTAACTTTTGAAGCTTTTGCTGTGTTTGTCCCATTTGTTGTATTAATTGTAATAACAATGCATTGGTATCTGAAACATGTTCCTCAGTGCTTTTCGGCAGTGAATTTGCACCGGCAACATTCACATTTTGACAAGCGGAAAATGTGTCTTGACTCATTTGAGAAAACGGTGAGAACCCAAAACCTTAGTCTACAGTATTTGCAATATTGTGTTCTGTCATTCCCGATTCCTGAGGCGAGCTGTTGCCGACCGATCGATCGATAATGCTTCCCTGTTCACTACCTGTTTCACTGTCTACACCATTATTTGACGCCCGCTCCATTTCCCTACGCACAGTTACCAAATTACTACTTTGAACATTAGTAAATTCATCACTCGGCGGCGCTGATAAGCTACGCTCGTCGTCACTATTATTTCTCAGTTTACTTTGGAGCCTAGTGTTACGTTTTTCACACGCCATTATTGTCACAATATTTCACACGATAACACAGAAAAGCACAATTAGAAGAGCAAAATAAGATAACACATTAACATAGAAATGGAAATAATGCCTACTTAAGTACTTGGTGCAAATCTACATGCATGTCACAACTGTTTTACTGTACAACAATGAAAGACTGCAACTACAAAGGAGATTCTCTCTACAATTACGCGCTAGCAATAAACAAAATCTACGCTAATTACACAAACTACAAGGAAAAAATCTGAAGATTCCAGTGAGGTATCCTCGGCTAAGGGTCGACATATGAAACGTCCCCTTTGAAAAATTGTACACGACTGTGTTTTAACTGACACATAACATTTTTTAGCGCAATGCAATCTGACTTTCTATAATCCCTACAAAAGAATGGCCCTGACTAACATTAACCTATACCTTTCACAAATCACTTACCTCACAAAAATCTTCGTTACTCGAACTTCTGCAATACAGCGATTCTAACTACTGAAGGAACTAACTACTGATAGGCATAGTTAGCAAATGAAAGATTTTAATAGAGAACAAACAATGTATTTACCTTAATAATATATATAGCAGTTCATGACAAATTTCAAAACTCCGCCATCTCTCTCCCCACATCCACCACTGCTGGCGGCTCACCTCCAACTGCGCAACGCTACGCGCTGTTAACAGCCCAGCTGCCCAACACTACAATGGCAGACAACAATGCAAACTAGCCACAGACTGCACACAGCACAGCCAGTGATTCTCATACAGAGGTGGCGTTACCAATAAAAAAACCTAAACAGGCTACTTACAATATACTGCATTAATGACATGGGCCTTGCGACTAGAGTTCTGTGAATGGACCGAATTCTTATGTTTGTTCCTTTGCAAACGTACAGAATGTACGTGTTCTCTCTTACCACAAGGGTAACACTGAGCTTGTTGGGAGGGGCAGTCTTGGCGTTTGTGTCATGTGTAACTCCGAGGGCAAGACTTTATTCTGTTCGACTGTGTACCCACCTGTTTAGCGAACTGCTTACGTGGCGTGGAGGGTTGTTTACTCGGCTTGGCTAGCGCAAGCCGCCGGTGCGGAATGGGACGATCGCAAGCAAGAGACTCAACACGACAAATAGGTGGCTGCTCAAATGTAACAGCCGACAGGGCACGGGAACCGTACTGATCTAGTATTTCCACTACATGCTGAAATGATGGATTGGACTGTTTCAAAATCTGTACTCTGAGTTTGACATCAGGTACATTGTACGTGATCGCATCACACAACATAACATCTGAAAATAAAGCACTGCAAGTACATTTGAATCTGCATTTCCTTGTCAAATCCTGCAAATCTGTTACGCACTCGCGGTAAGTTTGTTCTGACCGTTTTTTGCAATTATCGGCCGGCCGGTGTGGCCGAGCGGTTCTAGGCGCGTCGGTCTGGAACCGCGCGACCGCTACGGTCGCAGGTTCGAATCCTGCCTCGGGCATGGATGTATGTGATGTCCTTAGGTTCGTTAGGTTTAAGTAGTTATAAGTTCTAGGGGACTGATGACCTTAGAAGTTAAGTCCCATAGTGCTCAGAGCCATTTGAACCATTTTTTTTTTTTTTTTGCAATTAACGAATTGATACAGAGCTGCTACCACATTCACCTATTGGTCATAATAGTTAGTTAGCGAGTCTACCAGTTCTTCATATGGCAGTTCAGTCAGAGTTGCGATAGGGAAAAGTCTGGTAATGAAGCGGAACACTGCACTTCCTACTGTGGATAATAGACATGGAACTTTCACAGCAACTGGTACGTTGTGAGCTATAGCAGCTGTAGTGGGCGGTACTTGTTCCATCGAGCGTGCAGCGTTGGCCAGGAGCTGCTGCACTGTGTCGGATAATGTGGAGTTCTGTTGCGTCTGGAACTGAAACATCTGCATTAGCTGAGTGGCATCTAATGCTTGTGGCTGTGGCGCCTGAGCAGGGGGTGGGAGAGAAGGGGTGGGCATGTTGGAAGACGCAAATCCAACAGACAGACATTTCAAGTTGAGCGCACCCTGAACTTCAGTAATACTACACCAAGCTGTCGACGAAAGCTGTTACACTGCGATAGTCGTATCGTTAGCTGAAAGAGATAATTAGCTGATCTGGAGACATTGTTTCCAAAAATGGTTCAAATGGCTCTGAGCACTATGCGACTTAACTTCTGAGGTCATCCGTCGCCTAGTACTTAGAACTAATTAAACCTAACTAACTTAAGGACATCACACACATCCATGCCCGAGGCAGGATTCGAACCTGCGACCGTAGCGGTCGCTCGGCTCTAGACTGCAGCGCCCAGAACCGCACGGCCACTCTGGCCGGTCCTTGTTTCCAGCGCAGAAAAATCAGATGCCAGCATCGCACATCATCGTCGCCAGGGTGTCTCGGAAATTTACAACGAGCTGAGATGCAGCCCAAATGGAGAATTTTGAAACGTTCTGGCAAATAGCGTCAGCTTCTCACTAGCAAAAGTTGGTATTGTTTTGTCATCAACTTGAAATGATTAACTTGTAGTATTGTCTTTGATCGAAAGTAATGTCACAAGTTACTGCAACCTTTCTGACCCAAAATTATTTAAATAAAAACAAATGTTCATTGTAAAACTTTTTTAACCAAATGATAAGTGTAAAATAATTTCTCTTAGCGCCATACAGATTCCCAACCCCTACACATAGTTCTGAAAAGTTGTGATTTTGAAGTTTTAATAGGTACGAAAATACTTGTAATCTTAATATCGAAAAACGTAGTGCATTTGCAACCAAAAATTGTTAGGGGTGAACTACACATAAATCAAGTATGTAGTGCACGTGGAAGCTATTAAAAATTCATAATCGCAAATTTTAAGAACTTCCTGTATGGAATTAGGAATCCCTACATTGATAGGAAATTTTTTTATACCTTTCACAATGGTATAAAAAGGTGTTATGTTAAAATTTATTTTTATTTAAATTGCTATTTTCTGCTTTTTTTGTCTTGTGTGTGAAAATTTTCAGTCGACTCTAGACTTCTTGGTGAGATTACAAGACAGAAATATGGTAAGCCAGCCGACGTGGCCGTGCGGTTAAAGGCACTGCAGTCTGGAACCGCAAGACCGCTACGGTCGCAGGTTCGAATGCTGCCTCGGGCATGGATGTTTGTGATGTCCTTAGGTTAGTTAGGTTTAACTAGTTCTAAGTTCTAGGGGACTAATGACCTCAGCAGTTGAGTCCCATAGTGCTCAGATCCAACATACTGCTTCCTCCTACAGATATCTCACGAAAGGACCGTGAAGGTAAAAATTAGAGATTGAAGTTCACACACAGGCCACCAGAAAACATTCATCCCGTGAACCATTCACGACTGGAACAGTTTGGTGGATATGGCAGTGGTACACAAGGTACCCTCCGCTACACACGAAAATAGAAAGAGAGATAATATTGCAGTGTCATCCTATTCCGAGCTATGTTTAAAGTTAAAAGTATCTAGCTCATTAGAAAGTTAGTTTGAAATCAACTACAAAGTTTGTACCGAAAAAACAGACGAGAGAGCGACTTATTAAAAACGTAATAAAATGAGTCGTGCATCTGGTTCAAAGTGCACGAGGTGTCGCTGAGTTATCTATTTATGTCACCCTTTTCAACCCCCACTTTCTGTGGTAGAGGCGATGGGGGGATCTTACTGTCACAAAATTTTTTCCCCTGATTAGAAGTGATACGTATGCCCAGTCAGAAAGAAATTGCTTCAGGCGCTGTAGAGGTAAACTTATAAATCGAAGGTGCTGTGGCCGACTGTTTATGCAGCAGGTACTTCTCGCAGACTGCGCCTGTAGGGGCTGTGACGCAAACTGCTAAGCACAGCCATCGTCCAGGAATTCCGACTGGACAGGCGGAGCTCTGCGTTATGATTCTTTGCCACCCCTGTTGGAGGTAGGTGGTTTTTACCGCCACATTATTGCGCTGCCATGCAGCTATGAGTTTCAAATTTGAAGTCTCTATTCCATCGGGAAGTTAGTTTGAAATCTATTGTATAATAATAATTTCATCTTCAGTGTCTTCCATTGGTCTGTGTTTGCACACAGAAAAAAAAGCAAGGGACTGTGGTCCTGCCTTAATGCAAAACATGTTTGCTATTTATTTGTTTATTCACGAATCTAGTTTCAGGGACAAACATCGCCATCATCAGTGGATTCTTTGATTGTAATACATGCGAAATTAGTATACTTACAAATCATTGTAAAACATTAGTACATGCGTACTGTTTTGTTCCAAATAGTGTTTTGCGTGAATAACTTCATAAAACCTTATTTACTATACGTCACAGCATGGTTTTAGTTTCGCAGAACACGTAATACAAAAGCCACAGTCCTACTTATATCGAAAGTGAACAACACATCCTGAAACACAGCAACATTTTACGTCGAAAACTAACAATAAAAAAAAATTATTACAGACGAGAGGCAATAGTGGAAAGGAAAAAGTAATAAACGAAAACACAACAATTTGCAACAACACACTCTTTACCGCTCTGTGGGAACTAACACACACATTCAGAACGAATCCTCCATCAGACACAGACATAAACGAGTAGCAGAAGCCAACAGATCTCCCGCTACAAGTTTGATAATCTTCTCGCATTATCCGATACATTTCTCGCGACACACGCGAACAGCAAGATCGCATTACGTTTTGGTTTACGGAAAAGGTACGAATGTTACGTTTCTCTACGTCTGAAAGAAGCTGCAAGCCGTCCAACAAACGTGAGTATGTGAGAAACTAGGTAAGAACCTAGAGCACAACAAAACTGAACCCACATACTAACACAATCCCAATTGTGTAACATTGACATGCGTAAGTTCACGGTTTTGTGTTTGTTCACTAACAGCCACTCACACAGTTGCAGGGGACATGTTGTATGGCGAGAAAAACGGCAAAAACGAAACGCAGAAAACGTACCGGAAACTGCGGCAAGAATCGTAAAACCACGTTGTGACATACATTAATTGAGGTATTACGATATTATTTATTGGAAACCATAATTGGAACAAAACAAGACACATGTAACAATGTTTTACAATATTTTACATATATGCTCTTCCTGCATGTCATAGAATCAAAGAAGCCGCTGATGATGGCGACATTTGTCACTGAAACCTGTTTGGGCAATAAATAACAAAAGTGTTTGTCATCGTGGCAGACCCACAACCCCACGTTGTTGCTATTGCATAATTTATACCGAACGGACAGACAAGAAAGCGTCTTAATAAAAACGGGCAAATATTTGTAGCGTTTGCTTCACACCCCCGCTTACCATTTTTTTCTATTAATTCGTAAAATAGTTGTTACACATATTCCCATTCATTTAGTTCATTCGCCAAATTCACACAAATTCTGAATTCTCACGTAATACATAATGTGAAGTCTGTGCATTTTCAAACTGCCGTTATGCGACTTCCACGTGAAACTATCGTAAATGTTCTCTGTTCCGATTGGTCCAGAACCGAAGCAGACGCTCCATTCAAATATGACTGCTGGTGTACACATGCAAGGGACTGATTTCCGTACGGCATTACGTAAGTTGCAAGGGTTGGACTCATCAAATTATTTTGAGTGCATTTCTCGGTCCATGCTTCTACCTATTCAAAAACAGTGGTCATATATGCTTTTGGCAACTATATTTAATGTCAGAGGAAGATGTTTATTGAGTGCCCTCGGTCGTGCTTTTTGCATGTTTGAGTGAAGGAACAGGGCGGGTATATGGCCTACTGGTTCATTGCTTCTGAGTCGCACAGTAAATTTAATTTCATTCTTTACATATCGGAATCCCACGCGTGCAATTAATAACTTTTAACTGATACACTTAACGCCATTCAGTGTAATAGAACGATTTTGGTGACTATTTCACTACACGGTTACTTAATACTATTTAAATTTAAGTCTACCATCCCGTTGTGCTGTACAGTGAATTAGAGGATATAATATAGTGTCGTTGACTCAACATTGAAAATGTTTTAAATCGCACTGTGAGAAATTCGTTTGCTTTTACAGTTCTTTCTTGCAGAACTTACTTTAATCGGCCCAGTCTACTCCTATTATGAACACTGCAGTTGTCAGACAGATATGCTGACACTGCTGGTTTTTGGTGAATGAAGAAGACTGCGCCATTAATTCTTACGTCTGAACAGTCCTGAAAGTGGCCTCGTTTCAGGTGGCCGGTAGAGGGGTAGCGAACACTGCTGACGTCACGGGCTCGTCTGGTCGGCCGTGCTCAGGGAGGGACGCTGCCGGCGCGCCATCTCCTCGCAGCGGCAGTGTAATTAAGCTATCAAGGCGGCGGATTATTCGCCAAAGCCCGCGGGCCTAATTGCCAAGCCGCGAGAACATGCAAATAAAATGAGCTGAAGAATGGTCCGACCTTTGCGTAAAAGCAGCCGCTTCTCCGCCTCTGCGAAACTCGCTAGCGTTAAAGCAGCGATGGAGCAGTGCCGACGCGCCGAAATTGAGATTAATACTTTTAGGCTTTAGGATGTACACCGATATTATGTAACAGAGGCTTTATAACAGATTTTTTATGTCCATCGTTCTCATTGGAGGTTTGAGGCCGTGCACTTATGTTATAAAATGGAACACTTACTGCTGTCCTTACGATGTTTTTTCTTGCCTGGCTGTCAGATTTAGTGCTTTATTGCACCATCTTCAGGACTTACCTGACTCTGAGGGGGTTAACTCCAATCAGAACGATTCATCAGTGGCTAACATCTATGAACTATTTTCCGCAGACTACCTGTAACGATGTTTCGTCTCCACCCATTAACTATTGGTGGTTGGAGACACAACATGATTGTCACAGGTAACATGCGGAAATCAGTTCATAAATACTAGCCATTGATTAATCGTATATACACTACTGGCCATTGAAATTGCTACACGAAGAAGAAATGAAGATGATAAACGGACAAATATATTGTACTAGAACTGACATGTGATTACATTTTCACGCCATTTGTGTGCATAGATCCTGGGAAATCAGTACCCAGAACAACCACCTCTGGCCGTAATAACGGCCTTGATACGCCTGGGCATTGAGTCAAACAGAGCGTGGATGGCATGTACAGGTACAACTGCCCACGCAGCTTCAACATGATACCAGAGTTCATCACGAGTAGTGTCTGGCGTATTGTGACGAGCCAGTTGCTCAGCCACCATTGACCAGACTTTTCAATTGGTGACAGATCTGGAGAATGTACTGGCCAGGGCAGCAGTCGAACATTTTCTTTCTCCAGAAAGGCACGTACAGGAATTGCAACATGCGGTCGTGCATTATCCTGCTGAAATGTACGGTTTCGCAGCGATCGAATGAAGGGTGGTAACACATCTGAAATGTAACGTCCACTGTTCAAAGTGCTGTCAAGGTGAACAAGACGTGACCGAGACGTGTAACCAATGGCACCCCATACCATCACGCCGGGTGATACGCCAGTATGGCGATGACGCATACACGCTTCCAATGTGCGTTCACCGCGATGTCGCCAAAAACGGATGTAACCATCCTGATGCTGTAAATAGAACCTGCGTTCATCCGAAAAAAATGACGTTTTTCCATTCGTGCATCCAGGTTCGTCGTTGAGTACACCATTGCAGGCGCTCCTGTCTGTGATGCAACGTCAAGGTTAACCGCAGCCATGGTCTCCGAGCTGATAGTTCATGCTGCTGCAAACGTCGTCGAACTGTTCGTGCAGATGGTTGTTGAATTGCAAACGTCCCCATCTGTTAACTCAGGGATCGAGACATGGCTGCACGATCCGTTACAGCCATGCGGATACGATGCCTGTCGTCTCGACTGCTAGTGATACGAGGCCGTTGCGATCCAGCACGGCGTTCCGTGTTACCCTCCTGAACCCACTGCCATATTCTGCCAACAGTCATTGGATCTCGACCAACGCGAGCAGCAATGTCGCGATAGGCCACAATCCGACCTTTATCAAAATCGGAAACGTGATGGTACACATTTCTCCTCCTTGCACGAGGCATCACAACAACGTTTCACCAGGTAACGCCGGTCTACTGCTGTTTGTGTATGAGAAATCGGTTGGAAACTTTCTCCATGTGAGCACGTTGTAGGTGCCGCCACCGGCGCCAACCTTGTGTGAATGCTCTGAAAAGCTAATCATTTGCACATCACAGCATCTTCTTCCTGTCGGTGAAATTTCGCGTCTGTAGCACGTCATCTTCGTGGTGTAGCAATTTTAATTGCCAGTAGTGTACGATTGGAGTTAACTCCCTCAGCGTAAGTTAATGCCTGAAGATGGTGCAATGTAGCACAGAAACCGATAACCATATAATTAATAATATCGTAAGGACGGCTGTACGTGTTCCATTTTATTACATATGATGAGATCTATTGAAACTGCGAATAACGACAGGCTGGTGGCTCACTTTCATTATCCAACCTCAAGTATTCTTATCCACCATCCGTAATTAACGAAGAAGAGAGTTCGTCGAAGTTGGCGTATATTTAGTTCGTGAAGTTGGTTACGAACTGCACAATCGCATTTGCACGTTCCACAGCAATAATACTGAACAAGCTTTAATGACCGGCACCAGCAGACGTGATGTGAAACATTGTACTGTGTTCATACCTCTACAATGTACACTTTATTTAAATCTCAGTCGGTCTTAAAACTAATACTCAAAGTTGTTGGCTCCAGTTTACGTCGTTCATGTATAATATTTCCGCTCCGGTTCAGATTATTCATTAAAATGTTTACCAATGGAGTTGATAGTACAGAAATATTACAAAGAAAGACTATCCGTTCTCATACAGAAAATTAAACGCATTAAAATCATATTTCAAAATCGACCTAGCTGGTTTTAATGGTCAGTCATTAATAGGGCCATGCTAGTCAGTGTATCAGAAATAAAAGTTTGAATCGCCAGTACTGGCGTGCATAAAAATGAGTACAATAAATTGTAATCGGACTTCGTAAATCATGAAGAGATAATGAAGACAGCTTCTATTATTCATCAGACAAATTTGCAGCTAGGCTGCTACAATGGCGGACGATCAATTGCGTCACCTGATCAAGACGTCCACGTCGCCTCGACTCAAGTTGATGGTGAAACAGATAAATACGGGTTGGGACAAGGTAAATGCAGTAATTCACTTTAAATAACATTTCAGAGTTTAACTGACGTACGTAATACTATGCCCTGCATGCGACGTAATAACATACTGTTTTCCTTTCCCATGGAAATATCAAGAGTTAAAGATATAATTTAACCACTGAGTCAATGAACTGCGCTGCAAGTCAGCGAATATGTACGCCTAGGATAATGAGAGCGGCATAGCATTATCATCTGCATTTTGTTGTATATAAGAATGCGCGCTCGTCTTTTCTTTCTCTTCTTTAGTCGCGTGCCTTTCGGACAGCATCTTACTCTATCAGACACTTACTTCCTTCTATTTTGTTCAAATGAACTGAAATTGTATTCCTGTTAGGAATTCGTTTATTTGTGACATTATTATCGCTAATTGCGATTACTAATATGACTTTACTATGATTACTTTCTTCTTTCGCTCCAGAGTAGGGCTAAGATTATTGTAATTTTTACGTATTTCGCCGGAATAAGGCAAAAATTCTTTGTTATGTCCAAAACTGTGAGATTAATGCACAAGATATCAGACGTCTGTATAAAAGAGCATCTTTCCTTAAATAATAATTGTTTAATTTGGCATTTATGCTTTCATTTCATAGTAACGACCATCAATCCTCAGTTTACAAATGTTACATATTTTGCTTTGCTACATTTTTTCTTATGTTGCCAACGCGATACCCATGAAATTAAATTAAACTATTCTGAATTTTCTCGCGAGGCGAGAAGACAGTTAGTAATTTTCCTTAGATTATAGAAACCCAAAATAAACGTTTTTCAGCACGCCACTAGTCTACCGACCTTCACTTCAAACAATAAGAAAGGTAAAATAGAGTAAAATTAGCTAAAGAGTGAAGTGATTTTTTTTACGTAGTCGATTATATCGTGTGCATTTTCGGACAAAATATAATTTTAATTGTAGAGACTAATAAAGTGGGGTGTGTGTGTGTGTGTGTGTGTGTGTGTGTGAAATATTTAGGTTATTTTACTTTTTATTTAGTAGATTTATTTTTAATTCTTTATTTATTTAATCATTATCAATTATTATTATTATTATACTTCTGTCACTGAATCTGTACATTAACACCCGCACCTGCTATCAAAGCGTGCACCTACACCGGAAAAAAAGACGGAAGAAACTGAGGGAGACAAGATTCCCTACTAAGGAAACTAGAATCATTTGTTTCAACAAACATTAGTTCATATTGGAAGAGTCACATATAACTTTCACACTATTTTTACTAGTTTGCGTTGTTCCGTCTGTAGAGCATCCGGTTGTATAATTAATTTAGGAAAAGGGGTATTATACAAGATAACAGGTACGAATTCAATGACATATAAAGAATTAAGCTTGAAATAAAATTGGAATACAATTCACAGCATGATTTTACTTGACAGTAGTTCATTTCACAACTTTTAGACTCACGAATACAACTTATTTCACGCAATTCCACTATCATGTATTGTTTTAAATGTTCAAATGTGTGTGAAATGTTATGGGACTTACCTGCTAAGGTCATCAGTCCCTACATTTACACACACTTAACCTAAATTATCCTAAGGACAAACACACACACCCATGCCCGAGGGAGGACTCGACCTCCGCCGGGACCAGCCGCAAAGTCCATGACCGCTCGCCTAATCCCACGCGGCTGTATTGTTTTAAAAAGCAGATTTAATCCAAGAATTTATTTATTGCGATCGGCCTATTTCGCATACAGCTGCCATTGTCAAGTTGTGTGCGAATAATTCATGGAATTTTGAGATTACTTCCTCAATTTTTTTGTATTTACATGCTACGGCTCTGTGACATGTGTGTACGTTCGTACATACGTCTAGTTATCCTTGATTTCCATATCACATCGGTCAGTACTGTCTTATTAAATTTCTGTCTATGATTTTCTGGTCTATGTCTTTACGTTACCGAATTTGTGGCACCTTGTTCGTCCTGTTTCATGCAATGGATGCTGCACACTGCGTTTTAGTTCATATTTATATGTTAACGTATTACTGACAGCGTATTTGGCAGTTCCACAACGATTCTATACGGTTACTAACTTGCATTATATAGCCTACGAAGTAAGTTGATTAATCGTTTAATCTGTGCTTATTATATTATCTTTGACTATGAACTATTTTCGCTCTACATCTACATCTACATAGATAGTCCGCAAGCCATCGTACGGTACGTGGCTACGAGTACCCTTTACCACTACTTGTCATTTCCACTCCTGTTTCACTCGCAAATACAGCGAGGGAAAAACGACTGTCTATAACCCTCCATATAAGCCCTAATTTCCCGAATCTTATTTTCGTAACCCTTGCGCGCAATGTATATTGGCGGCAGTAGAGTCGTTAGACAGTCAGCTTCAAATGCCGTTTCTCAAAATTTTCTCAACAGTGTATCTCGAAAAGAACGTCCACATTTGAGTTCCCGAAGCATCTCCGTAACATGTACGTCAGCTAAACTCTGAAGTGTTATTTGAAGTGAATTACTGCATCTACCTTGTCCCAACCCGTATTTATCTGTTTCACCATCAACTTGAGTCGAGGCGACGTCGACGTCTTGATCAGGTGACGCAATTGATCGTACTCGTTCCACCTCATACCGCTTTGCAACTTTACGCCCAGATATTTAACGATTTGTCTGTGTCAAGCAGGACACTAGTAACACTGAATCCAAACACTGCAGCTTGATCTTCCTAATCATCAGCATTAACTTACATTTTTCCACATTTAGAGCTAGCTACCATTCATCGCATCATCTCGAAATTTTGTCCAAGCCGTCTTGTAGTTTCCTACGGTCACTCCACTTCGACTCCTTACCGTACGCCACGGCATCATCAGCAAACAACTGCAGATTGCTGTTTACCCTGTCCGCCAAATCATTTATGTACGAGGGAGTTGGAAAATAAGTTTCCTCTGTCGACAGGAAGTGCAAAATGGCTAAGCAGGCATGCCTAGAGGACAAATGTAGGGATATGGAGGCATATCTCAATAGGGGTAAGAAAGATACAGCCTACAGGAAAATTAAAGAGACCTTTAGAGGAAAGAGAGCCACTTGCATGAATATCAAGAGCTCAGATGGAAACCTGGTTCTACGCAAAGAGGGGAAAGCAGAAAGGTGGAAGGAGTATATAGCGGGTCTATACAAGGGCGATGTGCTTGAGGACAATTTTATGGAAATGGAACAGGATGTAGATGAAGCTGAAATGGGAGATACGAAACTGCGTGAAGAATTTGACAGAGCACTGAAAGACCTGAGTCGAAACAAGGCCCCGGGAGTAGACAACATTCCATTAGAACTACTGACGGCCTTGGGAGAGCCAGTCTTGACAAAACTCTACCATCTGGTGAACAAGATGTACGAGACAGGCGAAATACCCTCAGTCTTCAAGAAGAATATAATAATTCCAATCCCAAAGAAAGCATGTGTTGACAGATGTGAAAATTACCGAACTATCAGTTTAATAAGTCACAGCAGCAAAATACTAACACGAATTCTTTACAGACGTGTGGAAAAGCTTGTAGAAGCCGATCTCAGGGAAGATCAGTTTGGATTCCGTAGAAATGTTGGAACACGTGAGGTAATACTGATCTTACGACTTATCTTAGAAGAAAGATGAAGGAAAGGCAAACCTACGTTTCTAGCATTTGTAGACTTAGAGAAAGGTTTTGACAATGTTGACTGGAATACTGTCTTTCAAATTCTAAAGGTGGCAGGGGTAAAAAACAGGGAGCGAAAGGCTATTTACAATTGGTACAGAAACCAGATGGCAGTTATAAGAGTCGAGGGGCATGAAAGGGAAGCAGTGGTTGGAAAGGGAGTGAGACAGGGTTGTAGCCTCTCCCCGATGTTATTCAATCTGTATATTGAGCAAGCAGTAAAGGAAACAAAAGAAAAATTCGGAGTAGGTATTAAAATCCAGGGATAAGAAATAAAAACTTTGAGGTTCGCCGATGACATTGTAATTCTGTCAGAGACAGAAAAGGACTTGGAAGAGCAGTTGAATGGAATGGACAGTATCTTGAAGGAGGATTTAAGATGAACATCAACAAAAGCAAAACAAGGATAATGGAATGTAGCAATGTAGTCTAATTAAGTCGGTTTTTGCTGAGGGAATTAGGAAATGAGGCACTTAAAGTAGTAAAGGAGATTTGCTATTTGGGGAGCAAAATAACTGATGATTGTCGAAGTAGAGAGGATATAAAATGTAGACTGGCAATGGCAAGGAAAGCGTTTCTGAAGAAGAGAAATTTGTTAACAACGAGTATAGATTTAAGTGTCAGGAAGTCGTTTCTGAAAGAATTTGTATGGAGTGTAGCCATGTACGGAAGTGAAACATGGACAATAAATTGTTTGTACAAGAAGAGAATAGAAGCTTTCGAAATGTGGTGCTACTGAATAATGTTGAAGATTAGGTGGGTAGATCACGTAACTAATGAGGAGGTATTGAATAGGATTGGGGAGAAGAGAAGTTTGTGGCACAACTTGACTAGAAGAAGGGATCGGCTGGTAGGTCATGTCCTGAGGCATCAAGGGATCACAAATTTAGCATTGGAGGGCAACGTGGAGGGTAAAAATCGTAGAGGGAGACCAAGAGATGAATACACCAAGCAGATTCAGAAGGATGTAGGTTGCAGTAGGTACTGGGAGATGACGGAGCTTGCACAGGATAGATTAGCATGGAGAGCTGCATCAAACCAGTCTCAGGACTGAAGACCACAAAAACAACAACTGTCGACTGCGGGCAGAGTTGTGTGCTATGGGCGAAAAACGACACGGCAAGAGAACGGACACGATCAAACAGATGGCGCTGCCGCAGGCCTGCGCAAAGTGGATGCCAGCCGCTCGGTCTTTTCCCGGAGCTATGGAGAGAAAGTGCGTTTTGGAGTCGTGGTCAAAGGCGGAAGTGAGAGCTGTTATTAGTTATGAATGGGCACGTGG
Organism: Schistocerca piceifrons; assembly: GCF_021461385.2. Taxonomy (NCBI): domain Eukaryota; kingdom Metazoa; phylum Arthropoda; class Insecta; order Orthoptera; family Acrididae; genus Schistocerca; species Schistocerca piceifrons. Next base: position 103,021,217 of record NC_060145.1, on the reverse strand, counting down.
AGTATCAGGCACAGAAATTCCTAACCGGCCATTTGAGATGTATGGGTCAGGTGTGAAGTCGATGCAAATGGTGCGTGCCAGCAATTCAGTGATGGACGTCAGCAAGTGCAGGACATACCGAGACCTCGACGGACGCGCACGGTCACTACAGATGCAAATACCAGGAAGGTGGATGACATGATTAAAGGGAACCGGCGTATCACCATCGATGGAGTATCGGCAGAACTTGGAATCGGACATGAGTGAGATCTCAAGATAATCCACGACATTCTCGATACAGGAAGGTGTTAGCTCGATGGGTGCCCCACCAACTGACCCCGACACAAATGGAATAACGAATGGCGTTCAACCTGGAACAGCTCGTGCGTTAGCATGAATCTGGCAATGACCTTCTCTTTCGGATTGTCACGAAGGACGAAACGTGGGTCCACCACTACACGCCCGAATCGAAGGCCGCATCCATGGAGTGGAAACATCCGTCATCACCTGTCCGAAAGAAGTTCAAAAGCACTCAGACCGCAGGTAAAGTACTACTCACCGTTTTCTGGGACGCCAAAGGAGTTTTGCTGGTGGACTTTCTAGAGGATGCCACCATCAATGCTGCGCGGTACTGTGCCAGTCTGTCGAAATTGAAAGAGATGATACGGAAAAAGCGGCCAGGCCTTCTCAGATCTGGCTATCTGGCTTTCCGCCTTACAGTTCGGATCTCGCACCAAGTGACTTCCATCTGTTTCCTGCTTTGAAGAAGACTCTCGGCGGAAGGCGCTTTGGCAACAATGCTGACGTCAAACAAGCCGTTCAACGCTTTTTCCGTACGCAACATCCTCATTTTTTCCTGCAAGGCTTTTTGAAGCTTATAAAGCGGTATGACAAATGTATCAATGTATCTACATCTACATCTACATGATTACTCTGCAATTCACATTTAAGTGCTTGGCAGAGGGTTCATCGAACCACAATCATACTATCTCTCTACCATTCCACTCCCGAAAAGCGAGCGGGAAAAACGAACACCTAAACCTTTCTGTTCGAGCTCTGATTTCTCTTATTTTATTTTGATGATCGTTCCTACCTATGTAGGTTGGGTTCAACAAAATATTTTCGCATTCGGAAGAGAAAGTTGGTGACTGAAATTTCGTGTCTATGCTTTAATGACTTCCATCCCAACTCGCGTGTTATATCTGCCACACTCTCTCCCCTATTACGTGACGATACAAAACGAGCTGCCCTTTTTTGTACCCTTTCGATGTCCTCCGTCAATCCCACCTGGTAAGGATCCCACACCGCGCAGCAATATTCTGGCAGAGGACGAACGAGTGTAGTGTAACCTGTCTCTTTAGTGGACTTGTTGCATCTTATAAGTGTCCTGCCAATGAAACGCAACCTTTGGATCGCCTTCCCCACAATATTATCTATGTGGCCTTCCCAACTGAAGTTGTTCGTAATTTTAACACCCAGGTACTTAGTTGAATTGACAGCCTTTAGAATAGTACTATTTATCGAGTAATCGAATTCCAACGGATTTCTTTTGGAACTCATGTGGATCACCTCACACTTTTCGTTATTTAGCGTCAACTGCCACCTGCCACACCATACAGCAATCTTTTCTAAATCGCTTTGCAACTGATACTGGTCTTCGGATGACCTTACTAGACGGTAAATTACAGCATCATCTGCTAACAACCTTAGAGGACTGCTCACATTGTCATCCAGGTCATTTATATAGATCAGGAACAGCAGAGCTCCCAGGACGCTTCCCTGGTGAACATCTGATACCACTTCAGTTTTACTCGATGATTTGCCGTCTATTACTACGAACTGCGACCTTCCTGACAGGAAATCACGAATCCAGTCGCACAACTGAGACGATACCCCATAGGCCCGCAGCTTGATTAGAAGTCGCCTGTGAGGAACGGTGTTAAAAACTTTCCGGAAATCTGGAAATATGGAATCAACTTGAGTTCCCCTGTCGATAGCGGCCATTACTTCATGCGAATAAAGAGCTAGCTGCGTTGCACAAGAACGATGTTTTCTGAAACCGTGCTGATTACGTATCAATAGATCGTTCCCTTCGAGGTGATTCATAATGTCTGAATACAGTATATGCTCCAAATCCTACTGCAAACCGACGTCAATGATATAGGTCTGTAGTTGGATGGATTACTCCTACTACCCTTCTTAAACACAGGTGCGACCTGCGCAATTTTCCAATCTGTAGTTACAGATCTATCGGTGAGCGAGCGGTTGTATATGATTGCTAAGTATGGAGCTATTGTATCAGCGTAATCTGAAAGGAACCTAATCGGTATACAATCTAGACCTGAAGACTGGCCCGTATCAAGCGATTTGAGTTGCTTCGCAACCCTTAAGGTATATACTTCTAAGAAACTCATGCTAGCAACAGTTCGTGTTTCAAGTTCTGGAATATTCCATTCGTCTTCCCTGGTGAAGGAATATCGGAAAGCTGCGTTCAATAACTCCGCTTTAGCGGCACAGTCGTCGGTAACAGTACCATCGGCACTGCGCAGCGAAGGTATTGACTGTGTCTTGCCGCTTGTGTTCTTTACATACTTGGAAGTTATGTAGAAAAATAAAGATATGTCTTATCTTTAAGGTCTCATTCCCTTTTTTTTTCCTTTCACACACAACTTTGACCACAGTCGACAGGGGAAACTTATTTTCCAACTCCATCACGTATATAGAGAACAACAGCGGTATTACAACACTTCGCTGGGGCACTCCTGACGATACCCTTATCTTTGATGAACCCTCGCCGTCGAGGACAACATGCGGGACTCTGTTATTTAAGAAGTCTTCGAGACAGTCACATATCTATGAACCGATTCCATATGCTCATACCTTCATCAACAGCGTGCAATGGGGCACCAAGTCAAACGTTTTCCGGAAATCTAAGAATATAAAATCTGTCTGTGGCCCTTCATCCATAGTTCTCAGCATACCATGTGAGAAAAGGGCAAGCTGAGCTTCGCACGAGCGATGCTTTCTAAAACCATGCTGACCCGTGGACGCAAGCTTCTCAGTCTCAAGAAAGTTTATTATATTCAACCTGAGAATTTCGTCATGTCTATGTTTATCCGATAAGGTAATCTATGATTTAAATAAAATTTTCTATATATTTTTTATGAAGTTTGTTCATGCGTTTAGTATGTGCACATGTATTTCGACTTCTTGGAAAACATTCACAGCTTGCACTTTTGGTATTTTGTTCAGGATTTTCATTGCTTGTTCTACCAGGTCTAGAAGTATGAAACCGGAATTTGGCTGCAATAATTACACGTCTGTTGTTTGAAACTGATGATAAATATTTTCAAATGGTTGAAATGGCTCTGAGCACTATGCGACTTAACTTCTGAGGTCATCAGTAGCCTAGAACTTAGAACTAATTAAACCTAACTAACCTAAGGACATCACACACAGCCATGCCCGAGGCAGGATTCGAACCTGCGACCGTAGCGGTCGCTCGGCTCCAGACTGTAGCACCTAGAACCGCACGGCCACTCCGGCCGGCGGAAAATATTTTATTCAAAATAATCTCTATTCCTATTTACACATTTCTCTTACCTCTCCTGCAGGCTATAATTACCACACACAAAAAAACAGTTCTTTTGAAGCGAACCAGTGAGCGAGTCATTTTCGTAATTTTCATACGAATTGAAGCGGTTCAGTCAGAGCGTGGCCGAGTGATGCAAGTAAATGATAATCGGACGGTCGGTCGGTCGAAGTCTGGAGAATAAGCCGCATGCTTTAGTATTTCCCAGCTGAATGCCTCGATAGCTTCCCTGACCCATTTTACTGTGTGTGATTGGGCGTTATCAAAAAAAATGGTTCAAATGGCTCTGAGCACTATGGGACTCAACATCTTAGGTCATAAGTCCCCTAGAACTTAGAACTACTTAAACCTAACTAACCTAAGGACATCACACACACCCATGCCCGAGGCAGGATTCGAACCTGCGACCGTAGCAGTCCCGCGGTTGGGCGTTATCATGGAGCAATATAACTCTGTGTTGCCTTTTTCCTTATTCCGGTCGTTTTTCAACAAATGCTCGAGTTAAATCTATCGTTTGCTGTTGGTAGTGATCAGTGCTAACGGTTTCACCCGGTTTTATCAACTCATTATAGATGACACCCTTCTGTTCCCACCAAGCACAGAGCACTGTCTTCCTTCCAAAGCGATTTGGTCTTGCAGTGGATATCGATGGTTTGCCCCGACTCACCCACGATTTACGACCCTTTGGATACTCAAAAAATATCCATTTTGCATCACCTGTTACTAATCGCCGGACAAACGACTTTCTTTTGTATCCGGCGATTTGCTTGCTGTCTTTCATTCAGTTCATGCGGAACACATTATCCCATTTTTTGCACCTTTTCCATAGCGTTCAACCAAAGAGAAACGGCTCTCTGCGTCACGTACAATTGTTCCGCGAGTTCCTGTTGAGTCTGAGTATCATCTTCATCCAATAAGGCCTGCAATTCGTTGTCTTCGATTTTTTCCGGTGGTTTCCCGCGCTCGTCTTTTCCCACGTTCAAATCACCACTTTCGACATTTTTGAACCACTCGAAACACCGTGTTTTCCCTAGAGAATGTTCACGGAAAGCTTCGAGAAACGTTCTGTGCGATTCTGCAGCAGTTTTCTTCAAATGGAAACAGAAAATGCCGTCCGCAAATCTTAGTTCGTAGGCACTAGACTCGACATATTTACAGCACTGAAACAGATACTATAGTATAATAAAATAATGGAATAGATGATGATAAAATGCGTGGCTTTTTAAAATGTATTGAATTAATGAGATTAATTTTTCGGCGTGAATGACAAGCACAATAAGCTGAGCTATGCCTGGAAATAAGTCCGTATTAGTTCATATTATTTTGCAGGGCCGAGTAGTTTCTTTCTCCGCTGTAGATTTGTGCTTACCATTCTTTATAATACTACGTTTGGTCGCCGCGTTCACCTTTGAAGTCTTGACCGTGTTCCTATTAAGCTTATCGGATCTTCGTAATTTTTCAAAGTACACAGGTGGGCTTCAGTTATTGTAATTATTGTACTATTTGAAATAACAACTCACACGACCTTTCTGTTAATAAAACAATACTGTATTTTTCTAAACGGTGCACATATGAAATCCACACTCCTCACTTATTCATAGCGAGCCCAAAATGGCGGTCTACAATTACTCGCTAAAAAATTGACGTACTTCTCACTCTTTCACTAGCTGAGCGCGAATCCTCCTTCCTCCTACCGGTACCAGAAAAAATCCCCTGTTTATTAACAACTGAAAGTCAAAAGATACATGGCGGTAGGCATAGGCTCTACGATGGGCTACCGCTTCATCTTATCTCTTTGCCTTTAAGGAAGACGAAAACATAAAGGAAATGCAAAAGGTTTATCACAATACCGATGTACGGAACTTGTGTTACTGTGTGTTGACATTCGTCTTCAGACGATACAGGAAGCAAATGACGCTGCAGATGCGGTCTCACGGACCGTACACTGACGGCTAGCATCATCCACAGGGAAATTCCGGTTTCATACACCGGTCAGCCAGAACTCTGTGGCCACCTACCTAATAGCCTGTATGTCCATCTTTGGTACGGATACCGGCAGCGACGCGTCGCGCTGTGGAAGAAATGGGGCCCTGGTAGATCGCTGGAGGGAGTCGGTGCCATATCTGCTCACACAAATTATCTAATTACTATAAATTCGGGGGAGGGGGTGATGAGCTCCGATGCCTAGTTCAGTTACTTCCGACTTCCCACACATGTTCGGTCGGGTTCAGATCTGGCGAATTGGGAGGCCAGCACATCATTTGGAACTCTCCACTGTGTCCCTCGAGCCACTCCATGACACTTCTGGCCTTATGATACGGCGCATTATCTTGCTGAAAAATGCCACTGCCGTCTGGAAGCATGATCGTTATGTAGGGGTACACGTGGTCTGCAACCAGTTCACGATACTCCTTGGCCGTCATGGTTCCCCGCACGAGCTCTACTGGACCCATGGGTGCCCATGTGACTGTTCCCCAGAGCATGACGGAGCCGCCTCCAGCTCGCCTCAGACCCGCAGTACAGGTGTCAAGGAGATGTTCCCCAGGGCGTCGACAGATTCGCGCCCTCCCGTCGGCATGATGAAGACGGTATCGGGATTCATCACACCGTGCAACGCTCTGCCACTGTGCCAACGTCCATTGCCGATGGTCACGTGTCCATTCCAATTATAGTCGCCGATGTCGTGGTGTTAATATTGGCACATGTATGGGTCGTCAGCTGGGGAGGCCCATCGTTAGGAGTTTTCGGTCCACTGTGTATTTAGACACACCTGTGCTGTGCCCAGCATTAAAGTCTACAGTTCGCCGCCTGTACTGTGTTGCCAGTCTGCCCATCTTACAACGTCAGCCATCTGTAGTGAGGGCTGGCCGCCCCTACCCCACGACTTCTGGACTGATTTCATCTTGGTCTCGTCATGTGCTGAAGACATTCACCACAGCACTCTTCGAACACACAACAAATCGCCCAGTTTCCGAAATTCTCGCACCGAGCCTCCGGGTCATCACAAGCTGCCCTCGGTCAAACTCAAGTAGATCGCGTGCTTTCCCCATTCTGCACACGGACAACACGCTCACTGATACTACACGCGCCGTGCTTTTGTCTGACTAGCAGTCATTCCTCGCCAGGTGACGCTGCTCTGGCCTGGAAGTGTCTATATGGATAGTAGGTCCGTGGTCATAATGGTCTGGCTGATCAATGAATGTTCTGCTTTGTGGTTCTCGAATTTTAAGTCTTTGGAAAACGTAGAAACCTTATTCCCGTAATGTCTAGTGTGATTATAATGTCGAAATTTCATGAGGTTTCGAAAATTTTTACATTCGATATCATATAACGCTGGGTTGACATGGAATGGTAATTTCGTTTTCCCTGAGTATATTCGTGGTTTTCAGTTATTACTGGTACCCTAAGCGAATTTCATTGTTTTATTTTTGGTAATGCATATAATTTATTAGATATTTTTCCTAGACACATCATCGGTATTTACGAAGTTCTATGTTCCGTTGGTGATTCTACTGTTAATTTTATGTCCTTATGGGTTTCGTTGCTTGTGGCTATAGTGTGTTTTTCATAGAGTTGAACTACTATGTCTGGGCTGAAATCTCTCTTTTGGACTAGATGTTGCAGAAAACAGTTTCTTTAGGTAGCGGTAAACTGATAATCCTGTTAATCATTCTCAGGAAATATGCGCGTATATGAGCTTTAAGATGACAGGGTTTTACGTTATTAATTTTATCTGTCGCTGTGGATTTCCCGCAAATTTGATAGTTTTGTGTGTTGTTGATGTTGCTAATTGTAACGTGTAAAACATGTATTGATTTTATTTTGGATGTAGTTGATTTAGTATTCGGTGTATTTGTTGGATGTCGGTGTCATATCCGTCTATCAATAAGAAAGGATCGTCTACATATATGTGGTAAACCCTGAAAAATGCAAATTATTATCATTATTATTTTATTTCCATTATTATTGTTACCGTATGGCATTACAGAACATACAAGTATACAAAGCGCTACTAAAAGGTATGGCCAGATTCTTTGGAAACATTCCTCGTACATAGAGGAATAAAAAGTGTTATATCGACATTGATCCGAAACACTTCATTTCCTTGTTAGAGATCACCTTCTGCTTCTCTTTAAACATGGTAAGCACACAGAAACGGAACGTACCAGCACTACATGAAAGGTTTTCTTACATGAAATGTTCGACAATCAACGATCGAGGCGCAAAGAAATCAAGGCAGTAAGGAAGGAAGAATGGAAGATAGGAGTTCAACGTCTCGACGATAGTGAGGTCAGTAGAGACCGAGCACCAGCTCGACTTACGAAAGGACGTGGAGTGGAATCGGCCACGCACTTTACAGGGGAACCATCCCGACATTTGTCTGGAGCGTTTTAGGGCAATTGCGGAAAACCTAAATCTGGATTGCCAGATGAGGGACTTGAACAATAGTCTTCCCGATTCCATGGACTCCACGCTCTAAACCTAGTATACCTTGTTTTGAAGAGGTATGCTCTTGTCTGCGGAACCCCGGTAGAAGACGTACAGAGTCCTGGTGTCCATAGTGTGGAAGGGGGCAAAACAATACGCATTTCTCCAGGTATACTTCAGAGCAACATGCATTGAATGCGACGGCTGGTCGATGCGTATATCCTCGCTAATGAAGGGCGTTTTGAACATTTAATTTGGGACGTGTTCCATACAGTGTCGATGCGTACCTTCCCTGTGTGTTTCTCTACGTGTGAAAAATGTTACCTGAATGTCTGACCATACCTTCTTGTTACATCCTGTTCATAGACAATGAATTTGTTGGTTAATGTTGAAATATGACGAGCAGATTACAGCAGTTGTTGTCACTTTGTGCAAGTCTTTTAAAAGCATGAGCGGGTAATCCTCGAAAATTATACACCCTATTGTCTAATCCTCCGTAGCATAGTCGTACATAGCACTTACACAATATCCGCATTTCTTCAAGATGTGTACACGTCTCAATTGTCCCCTTCGTATGTAGTTCAGCCTCGACCATTCGTGATAGGGAAGTTCAAACACTGCAGCCCTTGTCTTTAGGTTCTGAAGTACGTGAGCGTTCTGCTCTGGATGTTTATCCAGGGCTCTTTCCACTTTTCGGAGACATCGAAAAGGTCTGAAGTATGTCAGCGTTCTGAGCTGGATGTTTATCCAGGGCTCTTTCCACTTTTCGGAGACATCAAAAAGGTCTGCTACTCGAAGATCGCTCCAAGGTGTTTGAGAGATTTCAGTCGTGTACGTGGTAGATTCTAGAAAATGCTACCAAGAAAAGAATTCATATGTGACCGTCTTTTTAAGAACTGCCACTCTGGAATCTTTTCTACTGAGGTCGAGAGAAGTGATATTGGGTAGAACGGGTAATCATTGAGTGGCAGTAGAGCTGAGGTTTTATAACCAAAGTACTCAAATACTACGCCTCCCCATGCAATACGAACGAAATGCCAGTACGCGTACAAAACCCCGAAAGAAGTCGGGTGTGAGGGATGCGACACTCGACCGCTTGGCGTGTGACAGTCAGCCTACTGCATTTAGGTCACTAGAGATCAATAAATCGATCGACCAACAGTAAATCATCCATTTGTATCGTAAGTTAAATCTCTGTCTTCGTTTTAAAAATATCAGCCTTACATAATTTGCAGACGCTTTGATTTTTTTCTTTATACGTTTGTCCACAGACCATAAAATTCGTCGAATTAAAGCCAAAGATGAGTGCTACTGTATTTCTTTTGCCGAGAAATGCTCTCCTTGACTCCGCTATCTTGTATATTATGCTCTTCTTATTTAGTCGTTGATTTGTTATCATGGTACAGAATTACTTCTCTTCATCTAAGACGTGCGCCCCAATTTTAACGTTAAGTAAGTCAATAACCACATTTCAGCTGCTACTCAGTCTTTGGTTTTTCTTGGTGTACTATAAACCCATAATCTGCTCTCAGTAGAATATTCGTATCACTGAACAGATCTTGTAAATCTTCATCACTTGTAATGAGAACATTAATATGGCATGGAATGAAGCCTGACAGTCAACTTGAAAATTCCGGTACCGATGGCTACCGATGTTTTCATTTAAAAGTGAAGAAGTTCGTGTAAAATATGTGCTTATTAAAACGCGTCATTGCATAGATGGCTGTATATACTGCATGTGATTAGGATAGTTTCTAAGACTGAACATAAAAATACATAAATTTATTTTAACTCAGTATCTCTAAATACAGGGTGATTCAAAAAGAATACCACAACTTTAGGAATTTAAAACACTGCAACGACAAAAGGCAGAGCTAAGCACTATCTGTCGGCGAATTAAGGGAGCTTCATTTAGTTGTACATTTGTTCGCTTGAGGCGCTGTTGACTAGGCGTCAGCGTCAGTTAATGCTAAGATGGCGACCGCTCAACAGAAAGCTTTTTGTGTTATTGAGTACGGCAGAAGTGAATCGACGGCAGTTGTTCAGCGTGTTTATACCAACGTTTAATACACCACCTATCAGGAGGTTTAACACCATACTTCGTTCGAAATGCACGCATCCAGCAAGCATTTGTTCGCAGCCCGTGACAGAGCACTTCATCACTAGCCTCCAAGAAGCCCTGATCTTACCCCCTGCGATTTTTTCTTATGGGGGTATGTTAAGGATATGGTGTTTCGGCCACCTCTCCCAGCCACCATTGATGATTTGAAACGAGAAATAACAGCAGCTATCCAAACTGTTACGCCTGATATGCTACAGAGAGTGTGGAACGAGTTGGAGTATCGGGTTGATATTGCTCGTGTGTCTGGAGGGGGCCATATTGAACATCTCTGAACATGTTTTTGAATGAAAAAAAAACCTTTTTAAATACTCTTTGTAATGATGTATAACAGAAGGTTATATTATGTTTCTTTCTTTCAATACACATTTTTAAAGTTGTGGTCTTCTTTTTGAATCACTCTGTATATTATATTAATAAGAACTTTACCAGAGATGAACATACAGAGTGACAATTATTGAACTATACAAAATAGAACCGTTATAACCTCTGAAAGGTTTGCAATAGGAAAGTTCGAATTGCACTGTTGGCCGCGGGGCATGGTGGGAATTAGCATGCGCATGAATGGTTTGGTTTTGCGACGAAGCCAACTTTCATTTGGATAGGTTCATCAATAAGCAAAATTGGCTCATTTGGGGGACGGAGGATCCGCATTTCGCCATCGAGAAGTCTCTTCACCTTCAACGGGTGACTGTATTGTGTGCAATGTGCAGTCACGGAATAATCGGTGGGATATTCCTTGTTGGCAAGGTGACTGGTGACTACCCAACTGTACGTGAAGGTTTTGGAAGATGATTTCATCCCCGTTACCCAAAGTGACCCTGATTTCCACAAGATGTGATTCATGCAAGACGGAGATCGACCCCATCAAAGACTTCGGGGATCCCATTCTGGCTCTTGGGTACACAGAGGCCACTGGTCACAATATTTTCCGGATCTGAACACATCCGACTCCTTTTTGTGTGGCTGTATTAAAGACAAGTTGTACAACAATAACCAAAAACCAATTGATGTGCGGAAAACAGCCATTCAGAAGATCATCGACATTATCGATGTTCCAAAACTTTAGCGGGTCGTACAGAATTTAGCTGTTCGTCTACGCCTTATCATTGCCAGTGGTGATAGGCATATCGAACAGGTCATAACCTAAATACGAATATCTCTAGAGACGTTTACATCTTCAATAAAGTGTGTGGACGCCGTAGCTTATAACCAATTAAGGTTTTTGCTTATAGTTCAATAATTGTCACCCTGTAATTAAGTTTTACGTGTTAGTTTGTAGTCTTTGTTCTTGCTCGTTCTTGGTGGGAAGTATTCCTCAATAATTATAGTAAGAGCAGTTCTGTTGTAGGTGTCAAATGCAGCATGCAGTGGAAGCCTCGAAGTTGATGGGTGTAGGATTTGTTAGTCATTCTAGTGAAATGATTGAAAATATATGAGTTAAAACTGTGAACAACTTTCATTTCGTAATCAGTGAGTCAAAGAGTATTTACAGTTCTGAAAAGTTTTGATTTCTCCATGCAGAAATTATCTAGGCCATCGTACCTCTGGAAAGAAATCGACGAGGCCAACAACAGCATCAGCTTAGGAACAAAGCATTAAATTCATTGAAGTGTTTCTTTTAATATCAGTGAGAAATGAAGATCCAGGAAATGGATACGTCATGATATAGTTATTCTTTATTGAACCGGCGTGCTACGAATACCATCGTCGAAGTTTATTATTCACTTCCTTCCACCGTGAATTTCATTCCCACTTTCAATTATTATTTTTATTTAATTCATTGTTTCTGTGACGCATATGTACAACTAGCTGACCACAGTGGTTTTCCAATGTGGGCTATATCAATTTTTCTATTGACATATTCTTGCGCATTCTGACCAGGTTCAGGCTTTCGTTTACTTCTCTCGCTTCATAGAACTCTATTGCTGGACTAATGAAAAGGTATTTAGCGACTTTTCTGTTGTTTTCCTTTACTTATAACGTTGCAAGAATTTCATACTATTGTACATAAGGTACGGGAAGCATGCTGTAGCAAGTTACATAGCTTGTCACCTAATTCATCTGGCGTAACCTCTTCGATGGCCACCTTAGACTCTAATAAAGTATACGGTCGCAGGTTAGAATCCTGCCTCGGGCATAGTTGTGTGTGATGTCCTTATGTTAGTTAGGTTTAAGTACTTATAAGTTCTAGGGGACTGATGACCTCAGAAGTTACGTCCCATAGTTCTCAGAGCCATTTGAACCAATTAATAAAGTACAAAATCGGAATCACTGGCTAACCATAACTAGCGGGAATCGTTCAAGTCATTTCTGTCTTCGTTTCTCTCTCACCCCCAAAGTTTTCCTGTGAAATCCTTCTATCCAAGTGAGCTGTCATTGCTTCCTGTTCTCCCATTGGAGATTATCTAAACTATGATCTAAATATTAAGTTAGTCGGTAATGCGCACACACTTTAGCGACATAAGATGAATGTTAAAACCATTGCTTCAGTTTTTTTAATACTTTCTAACCTAGTAGGTATCTCAAATTTTCTGGCAGTTTATTATACAACAATTATGTGCTAACTATCAGTCTATTTCTATACATTCATTTCTCGCATCCCAGTTCTATTCCACCGACTCCTTTCATTTCTCGTTGTCGTTCCATCATCTCCTTATCAAGAAAACTAATAAAAAGGAAATCTCCTTGTCTGGAAGTCCGTTTAACCATTTCTTTAATTTTCTATTCAAACTCATCGTCTCAGAAATTTGTAGCGTTGTTGGCCTATTCATTGAATAATAGACTTTTTTGAAGTCTATGAATTTCAGCACTAAGCTGTTGCTTCTCTGTTTCTGATACACGGTTACCAGCTTTTGAGTCGATATAGGTTTGCACATAGTCTGTGCTTTCTGACGTCTCTTTGGTAATCAACACCCTGTGGATTTAGTTGCTTTCCTTCTCTGTTCAGCAGTGGTTTTGAGAATGTCTTTCAGTTCACTACTATAAACGGTACTCCTGCATTACACATGCTCCGACTAACTCCTTTCTTGTATATAGAATAAATAAGTGCCAATGTCCAACCTTCTTGGAGCTGCTCTTCTTCCTAAATTGTGATTCCAATATGTATATACAGAGAAGTCCAGAAAAATGTAGACACTCTTTGATAGATAATATCTTTGGTAGCGTAGTCCATTTTTTTCTCAACAGATCTTCGCGGGCGTTTTCCTACAGATGACAGTGCCGTCCTGAAATGCTACTGGAAGTAGGAAAACATGATGGCGTAATGCGTACGAAACTCATCCACCAACACGTACAACAATTTATCGTAATTGGTGTAAATTTGAAGCCGGCTGTACCGATCAGGATGTGCATAAGGAAAGATCTGCCGACCAAAAACATCAAAGAAACCACCGTTGCTGGGTTGCAACAATTTACTATGTGAACCCAAAAATCTGTGATGCACGTAAAAGCGTACGAAGAATTCTGAAGGCTGCAAAGTGGAACGTGTATGTTCCAAGATCACTGCACGCTATGAACGAAGACGGCCCGGATCGAAGGATGGAGTGCAGCGAGTGGTCTGAAGCATGCGTCGCGAGGATGAACGGTTTGCAGGGTTGATTATCTGGTCTACCCAGGCGCAGTTCAAACTGAACGTACTGTAAACCGCCACAGCTGCGTATCCACGTGGACAACACGTTAATCTACCGAGTGTTAACGTGTGGTGTGGTGTGTAATGGCGCGGTCTGATTGGCCCATTCTTCTTTGAAGGTGCCGTAACTGGTGACGTGTATCTTCATATGCTCCAACATCGATTTTACCTGAAATCGGAGAGGTAAATGAAAGATTTTATCGACAATAAAGTGGTGCTACGCGTCACTACCTCAGACACTTGAGAGCCTACTTGGCAAGTATGTTCATTCAATAAAGGGTTTGATGTTGGAGATATGGTGATTGCCTTTGGTTTTTCTGGTTCTCAAAGTTTCGACGTGTACCACATTGGGGTGAGGAATGCTGCGAATTCGATATGGACCTGCGTATAGAAGCTCAAATTTACTGCATCTACTCTTTCCTCTGTTGGATAAATAGTGTGTGCGTACTAATATTTTCTGTCCAATGTGAAAGTCACGGCGTGTAAAAACCTGTTTTTGCTGTCTTCTCCGGCGCTCTGCGGCACGTTTGATGTTGTTCAGCGCAATGTCAATTATTTCATGGTGTCGTAGTCGACGAGATGTAGGAAAGGTTACTAATTCTTTAATTTTGTTATGTGGTTCAACGTTTTTCAGTATAACAGACGGAGATAGCATAGTAGATTCATTTGGTATATTCTGCACAGTTTACCAATTTCTTTCATTAATCGTTCACAAGGGTTCGAAGAAGCATGGTACCTGGATATATAGATCAGAGAAATGTTTCTAGCTCGTAACATACGTGTCCATATAGCAGATCGAAACTGTGGTCCATTGTCGGAAATTACTTTCAATACATGCCCTACATGAAATAGAAAATGTTTTACAAATGCTTTCGAAACAGTTTTAGCAGTAGCTTTGCGTAACGGAGTGAAGGTAACAAATTTTGAAGTGAGTTCAACAGCGACAAAGATGTAGCAAAAACCTCTATTAGTTCTGGGAATCGGACCAAAAATGTCTACAGCGGCCATGTGTCTCAATTTAACAGGTACAATGGGATGTAATGGAGGAATATGTGAAGTCGTATCTGACTTAGCTCTCTGGCAGATTTTACATGACGCTATAACTCGTCGAATACGTTTCTCCATGTTGGTAAAATAACAGTTCTGTCCTGGTAAAAAACAAATTTTCTGGCTCCGTAATGTGCGTAACTTAAATGAGTATACCAGATTAATTTGTTAACAAGCTCGTCAGGAATGCATAATAACCAATTGTTGCTGTCAGGGTGAGAGCGGCGAAACAGAATATTATTGCATACAGTGTAATGGTTTCTAATGGTAACATTATTCCTATCTTGCCAAGGGTGTTTAATTTCTTTCCATTTCTACTCTGCTCTTGTGCTATGTCTTGTATTGACAACGAAATGAAAGTTTCAAATGCAATGTGTACGCCTAAAGCGGTGTTAGAACTGTCGGTGGCAATGGACATATTTCTAGTAAGATCTGGTTTCGATAAAAGTGGTGCATTCAACAAGGCATGTTTCAAATAACATTTTCGTAAACAAGATTCTGTGTATCTGAAGTATCGCTTACGTCGCTGGAAGATGCAACCTGTACTGTATCTAGTCAAATTCTATCTGACGTGCTATTATTTTCGAGAGGATGCTGTGGCATTTCAACTATTTGTACTGTTCTGTTATTTCTTCCTGACGTATTACGTTCGGGCTGATATCTACTGTCTGGTTCATTCATGATAATATGTTGTTGCGGATGATTCTGCTGCTGGTAAGACCGACTGTTATTAAATGTACGCTGAAAATTGTGCTCATTAGTTTTACGTCTCTCATGATAGTCATTTCTAAACGGTGCATTGCGATAGGAATTGAAATAGTGTGTTTTCTGTACGTACTGATTCCCTTGTTGCTGTGCACTACTATTTGCTGGAGCTGAAGCTATACGTGTAGGCGGCGAAACATTAAAGCTTGGTTGACCTTGTACACTACATTGTTGGTTAGGTATGCTAACCGGCTGGTTTTGTTACTGTCGCGGAGAAAAACCTCTATTGTTACCAAAATGCGTTTGCTGTTGCTGATAATTCTACACATACTGATGATTATATTTTTGTCAGGTATTAAAGTTCTCGTGGTTGACATTTCTGGAGCGTCTAATGAAAAATGTCACTTCCGGTAAAAGTTGTCTTATCGGGTTTTCTTTACTCATTCTTAATCCTAGATAGGGCGATAGTTGAAGAGCTGTTTTGATAGATATAGAGGATAGTAGAAGAGAAGGCGGCAGTGCAGAAAACTAAAGATGAAATAGTACTACTACGGCTCGTGGCCCTGTGCACGATACAGCACATATTCATTAAAGCGTAATGAATCCCCTGAGGTCAATTACGCGCTGCAAATAAATTTTAGCTTTTGCGTTACAGGCAATGCCGGTGAAAATTCAAAAGCAAGTTGTTGTATCAAGTCCAAAGCTAGTTTCTACATTACAGGCCAAGCTAATGAAAGTACAAAAATAAATCGACGTATCCACTTCAAAGCGTGTACCTGTGCTCTGTCATTTTCAAATACCTTAGATTTTCTTACAGATAAAATTTGCTTATAATCGACGTTATCGTCTCTGACTTTGTGAACAGGTTCAGGATTGCGCGAGAATCTATTTGTCTGTGTCTGTTCGGATTCTAAGTCGCGTAGTCTCTGTAAATTACCTAAATTAAACTGGCTGTGTGAGTGTGACAAATGTTCGGAATGTGCCGTATGCTGTGACGTAACTGAAACTTTTTCATTTCTGTCACTTTAAAACATTCGTCAATTTGGCTATTCTGTTGTTCAAATTTCTTATAGACTTCCGTATCCACAGTGTGTGAAAGTTCTGATGACTTTAAATTAAACTCGTCGTGTAACTGCGTCGCATTTTCAAAACATTGTTCAGCAACCACACTACTTTCATCCCTAAGTGATTCTGTTGTCGCTGCATCCGTATTACTTAATTCTTGTGCAACACATCTAATTTCTTCACAACTGTTCGTAGCACAAGTCTTTGTATCCTTACGTCATTGTTCTTCAGTATCATGACATTGCGCGGCAACGGCAGTAATCAGTTCATTAAGTTGTTTGTTCTGTTCATTAAGGTTGTCGTGTTTTTCGTTCGATGGTTTGATACTTTCATTAAATTGTTTGATCGACCTGTCATATTTTTCATTGAGTTGTTTGCACGATTCAATAAGTTTGTCGTAATTTTCATTACGTTGTTTGTACGATTCATTAAGTTGTTTAAAATTTTCACTAAATTCTGGTCTGAGATTCTCGTTAAGTTGTATCATTAATGCTATGACTCGATCCCAGCCAATATTACCTACTCTATTCTCTGTGCTGTTTAATGGCGTACCTGCAATTATCACGTTTTTTGTATCCATTTGGATATTCTGTGATTCTAGAAAAGGTTTGCCAATCGAATGTGAACTGTTGGTCACTAAATCGGAATCAAATAAATCTGTCGTACTTTGAGTACATTGTTCATTTTCGTTAGAAATAATTGTCTGTTCATTACGTAAATTTTGCAAACCGGGTTTGTCAAGCTGGGCAGCGTTCATTGTAACAGAACGTGCCGCGTCATCCATTGTCGTTAAATTAACAGACGACACAACTGAATTTATTTGCTCACCACTAAGATCAAAGTCAATATTAGTGGTCGGTACGCACTGATTGTCTATAAATGGAGGATTGTCATCATTACACTGAGTGTCGCAAATATTATTGGTCAAATTATTCGAGTCGGTTATTTCGCTCATTACACATCGCGATGTACTGTTAACAGTTTTTCGCGGCATTTTTCACAAATCACAATTAAGCACAAAAAGGAAACAAGGACAATGCAAAAATGCAACAGACGCAATCACAACAGAGAGCAACAAATTGCCGATGATCTGTGAAAGAAAGAGTGACAAATTAGTAAATGCGCTGCGCCAGATGCATACTACATTTAAGTAGATAAGAGCAGATATATGACTACTTCTCAGAAGATTCACAAAGAAATACGATCCTGGCCGGATATCGCCAAGTGTAACCTCCCCACACGAAAATTAGTAATGATGAAAATGGACCATGAACCATGAGCCAAGAATAAACTTCCCACAAAAATAATGAAATGAACCATGAACCAAGCGTAACCTCCGCACAAAAATAATAATTAAATGAATTTTTTAAATATTGTAACCTCTGAACAAAAATTAATTTTAATGTAACCTCTGAATAAAATTGTCTCCCATTTATAATCTCCGTGCAAAAATGCATTCACATTTAATGTAACCACAAAATTCAATTCCTAAACCCGGAAATAATAAAGAAAAAATTCAGTAACCTGGTAAATTTTATGACGACAGCAGCGCTGCGCCACGGCCCTGTACTCTGAATAAAAAAAAAGGCAAAAATTCTTACCTCAATAAAAACTGCGAATATATATCTGCTCTTATGTAGAAATTTTTTGGCACAGCTTCGTGCAATGCTGGCGTATATTTTTTTCTGATTCTTGGAAGGAATGATCATGCATTGGAAATATTCTTTAAATTGAAATGAATGCTTTTCTTTAAAAAATTACTTTATATTACGAAAATTATTATTGGGGCATTTTTTGGAACAAATTAAATGACAATTAACATACATTATTAGATATGTGCAAGGCTGCTTCTTTACCTTCTACAATAATACTCATCCTCCAGAGTCCCGACCAGAGCAGACTGCCGACACGCGCGGGCACGCGCCGACCACTGCATACTCAAGACTAACGCAGACTGAAGACTAAAGCAGACTCACTACTACTGCATACTAACCACTACTGCCGACTGACGCCGACTCGCACCGACTAGCGACAAGCAACAACTAACTACATACTGCTCTCTGGTCAGAGATTCTGCCATGCCTCGCCCATCGCCGGCAACACATACGTGTTACAACTTGTTGCGTCACAGGAGGAGTAGTGGTTAGTATTTCTGCCTAGTAAGCAAGAAGACCCTGGTTCGAGTCCTGACCATAGGACAAATTTTAACTAATTTCTTCTGCTTCCTTCATTATCGTAGCAAGTATAATCATTTTCTGTGAGGTGACAAAGTCATGGGATATCTCCTAATACCGTGTCAGACCTCCTGTTGCCTAGAGTAGAGCAGCAGCTCGATGTGCAATGCACTCAACAAGTCGTTGGAAGCCCCTGCAGAAAAATTGAGCCATGCTGTCTCTATAGCTGTCCTTACAGTAATTGCGAAAGGATTGCCGGTGCAGGATTTTGTGCGCGAACTGCCCTCTCGATTATGTCCTACAAACGTTCGATGGGATTCACGTCGGGCGATCTGGGTGGCCAGCGCATTCGCTCGAACTGTCCAGAATGCTCTTCAGACCAAACGCGATAAATTGTGGCCCGGTGACATGGTACATCGTTATACATAAAAACTGCACAGTTGTTGCTGCAAATGGTCTCCACGTGGTCGAACATAACCGTTTCTAGTCAGTAATCTGTTCAGTTGAACTAGAAAACCCAATCGATTCCATGGAACCACCACCAGCTTGTACAGTACCTAAAATGTATTCGCAACTTCGAATATAGACTACCATCAGCTATATAATGGAATGACAATGAAAATTCTTGCTGAATCGGGACTCGAAGCCAGGTTTCCTGCTTATCGCGAGCGGTCGCCTTTCTATTCCGCTATGTGAGCACTACTCACGGGCATACCCAAACTTCCGTATGTCATCAAACATGTGTCCATAACCTGTACACGTACATCCATTATGTCTATTCCTGTACAGCGGACACACTTTACTTGAAAGTCGCGTGCACCATGTCGGCTGATAAATACGGTATTGCAGCGCTTGTGTTATTCCGAATTACGATGCAAAGTTCCTTCGGACAGATGGTTGTGACATTTGGAAGTTTGGGTCTGGCCGTGAGTGCACGGATAGCCAAATGATAAAGCTACCGTTCTCGATAAGCGAGATATCCAGGTTCTAGTCCCGGTCGTGCAGAAGGTTTCATTGTCGTCATTCCATTATACACCTAATGGTAGTCCATATTCACAATTGCATTTCATGTCTTTTTAAGGGGCTATAGTCGACGCAGTGCCCGTTTTTTCGGACATGCATGCACGTCCGAAGGAGCTTCGTATATTAATTCCATATAACACAAGTACTGCAGTACCGTATGCACAGTACTTTGTTGAAAACTTGGTAACATGGCTTCATGAAGTCTGTGCCACACTCGAACACTACAATCAACTCTTACCAGCTCAAATCGGGACTGACCCGATCAGGGCACTGTTTTACAGTCGTCTACGGTACAATAATCACGGCCACGAGAGAAGGAGAGGCGCTGAAAGCGATGTCGTGCTGTTACCGAATGCACTCTCGTCGCTCATCTACTGCCATATCCCATTAACGCCAAATTTCGCCGCACTGTCCTATCGGATAAATCCGTCGTATGTCTCAGATTGACTCCAGTAGTTATTTTGCTTGTCTGTTAGCACTGACAATTCTACGCAACTGCAACTACTCTCCGCTACGGTCGCAGGTTCGAATCCTGCCTCGGGCATGGATGTGTGTGATGTCCATAGGTTAGTTAGCTTTAAGTAGTTCTAAGGTCTAGGGGACTAATGACCTCAGATGTCAAGTCCCATAGTGCTCAGAGCCATTTGAACCATTTTTTGCAACTACTCTCTTTGTCGTGGTGAGTTTGAAATTTGGTATTTTCGGCGCACTCTTGACACTCTGGGTCTCGGACTAACCGTTTCCGAAATGGAATGTTCCATGCGTCTAACTCCAATTACCATTCCGCGTTCAAAGTCTGTTAATTCCGGTCGTACGACCATAATCACGTCGGAAACCTTTTAAAATAAATCACGTAATTACAAATGAGAGCTCCTCCGATTCACCGCTCTTTTATACCTTGTGCAACCGATGCTATGGACGTCTCTATCCGAACATATCGCTAACCCATTATTTTTGTCCCCTCATTCCACATACCAGCAGATGATGCGTACTTGTACAAAGTTACATCGACAACCGACAGTGTCATCTTCGCGCTTCTCCTTTTTTTTTTTTTTTTTTTTTTTTTGACGGGCAGTGAATATTATATATATACAAAGAGAGGCAGTGAGATGAATCGATACCTACTCAGGACCGTATTTTAAAAGCACTGGGAGAAAAAAGAAGAAGGGGAAAATATGCTCGATCTCTGACTGGTGGGCTTAGGTCGCCGAACGGAAATAGAATCGTGCGAAGTGAAATAACCCCGGGGAGAGGGGCAAGGGGTGGGGGGTGGGGGTGAGGGGGCAATCGGCAGCGAGAAAAATGTCTCCGTCGACCGCGCGAGCCGATAATAAATGCACGCATATGCGGCACAGCTCTCCGCCGGCGAAAGCCGTATCTAAATTAAGCGCCGCTCCTTAGATAAATCGCGCGCTTTAAAGGACGACAGCGGGCGGAAATGTGTTGCAGCGAGAGAGCTTAGGTTTTTGTCCGTACGTTCCTTCCGCCGGATTTATTCGTTTCATTAGAAGCCTGCCTGGGAGACTCATGGCGGCGCTTCGATGGTAACTTTCGCCGTCTAGCGGGCGGTTTGTCCGAATGTGGCGCGCTCATGACGGCTATACGTCAGGAAAAGTAAAGCAGCTACGAACACCGACGAAGTAGACGGTCTGAAACACTAAAAGGAATGCCTCCGTGTAACTGTAAAAGAATGTGCGACGCACAGCGGAAGGCGATTTCAGAGGTGCGACAGGTGCTGGATGTTAGAAACGTACTAGCATGCAGGCAAGTGTGTAGAAATGCATGTCAGATATTGTAGACTGCTACTAGATCGTAGTGCTAGTGATAATACTGCTTGACTGAGCCGTTGTTTACCATGGAGGCGGCGTGGAAATTTCTAAATGTCCGAGGGTAATCCCAAAATTAAGGTCTCCTATTTTTTTATAAGTACATAGACCTGTTTATTTCTACAATGGTTTACATCAGTTTACAGCTTGACCGTTTAACTGTTTTTCCACATAATCACCATTTCTGTCGATGCGTTTTTGAAGACACTGTGGCAGTTTTTTTATGTCCATGTCATACCAGCTCGCCGCCATGCTGTTCAGAAAGTTGTGAACCTCTTCTTTCACTTCGTCGTCAGAGTTGAATCGCTTTCCGGCCAAATGTTCTTTTAATCTAGGGAACAGGTGATAGTCACAGGGCGCCAAGTCAGGACTATAGGGTGGGTGGGTGATTATGTTCCACAGAAACTGATGCAAGAGAACAATTTGCCGAGCGATGTGTGCGCGAGCGTTGTCACGGAGAATGTGTACGCCCTTGTTCAACATTCTTCTTCTCCGGTTCTGAAATACCCGTTTGAGATTTTGCAGAGTCTCACAGTATATGTCAGCGTCAATTGTTGTCCCAGTGGGCATAAAGTCGACCAACAATACCCCTTTCCGAACCCGAAAAACGGTTGTCATCATATTACCGGCAGACTGTGTTTGTTTGAATTTCTGCGGCTTCGGCGAAGAAGGATGCCGCCAATGGCTTGTTGCTTGGTTCAAAAATGGTTCAAATGATTCTGAGCACTATGGGACTTAACGTCTGTGGTCATCAGTCCCCCAGAACTTAGAACTACTTAAACCTAACTAACCTAAGGACATGACACACATCCATGCCCGAGGCAGGATTCGAACCCGCGACCGTAGCAGTCGCGCGGCTCCGGACTGTGCACCTAGAACCGCTAGACCACCGCGGCCGGCGCTTGTTGCTTGGTCTCAGGTGTAAAGTGCTATGTCCAGGTTTCTTGTCCCGTGACAGTTGAGTCCAGAAAGTTGTCCTGTTCGGCTACAACGCGGTGAAGAAATGCGCGGGAAGCATCAACTCGTTGATGCATGTGGTCCTCAGTCAGCATTCGTGGCACCCATCCTGCGCACACCTTCCGGTAGTTCAATGTTTCCGTTAAAATTCTTTGACCGCGCTTCGGGAAACCTCAGGAACCAACGCGCAGAGATCATCCAGGGTGATCCGTCGATCTTCACGCATGCTTTGCTCAACCTTCAACACTGTCTCCTCAGAAACTGACGGTGTCCCGCTCCTTTGTTCGTCGCGAATTTCGGTCCGACCAGCTGCAAACTCTCCACACCACTTACGAACATTTTTGACATCCATGCACGACTCACCATGCACTTTCGCCAATTGGCGATGGATTTTCATCTGCTCAGTGCCCTTTGCGTTCAAAAACCAAATAAGTGAGCACAATTCGCACTTGGCGGTAACATCTAACGGGAGCTCCATTCTCAACGGCTGCCAAGCCAAGACTGAGCACTTCAGTGCAGCGTGCGCAGGTTTACACACAGCGCGTGAAGCACTCTTCATAACAGTGTGACCAACTTCCACACAAGCAGAGTTCTGTACTTATAAAAAAATAGGAGACGTCACTTTTGGCATTACCCTCGTACGTTTCAACGGAAGACGATTACAAAGCTGCAATATCGACTAGCTGTTACAGAGTACTGATACTCTAATAAGACAACTCTTATCGTATTGCCTAGTATCGCACTGTTATTGCTTTGCCTCTGTTATCGTAGGCTTTCATTCTATGGTTTTTCGCTATTGTGATCCACACTGCACATACATTAACAAAACTACTGTTATAACGTTTATAGACAATGGACGAAACTGACATAGCAGTACGTGAACTGAAAACCAATAAAGTTCTGTGAGAAGATGTGATAATGGAAAAAACGTGGAAAATAGATGGTAAAAGCCTAACGGAAAAAAAGTCATAAAGTTCTCGCATATGTGCTAAGAAAAATTTTCGTCCGATCTGAGTGGAAGAAATCAGGATAAAACGGAAGTCTAACTAGTTACATCAAAATTTAGAGAAAGTCTCCGAAGGAGGGTGATTATCAGTTTTTATGTCATGGGCATAATGAGTAAAAGCCAAAAGAAAGCAAGTAATTTCTGAGTCACGGTGTGAGGGACATGGGTGGCGACGAGAACGTGTATAGAGAATCGTTCCCGGACCAGCTCTAGTATACGCTTACAGAAACATGAGGGTAGAAGAGAAATGCCATGCGAATTAGACTCAGTTCGGGTAGCCCTGGGTACAAACAGCCGAATCGATTTAAATACATGAAGCAGGATCTGTTGTGATTTTGAAGGCCAGCAGGTCCGTACATGTATACAGATTGCGTAACTGTCTGTGAACCGATGTATCTACTGGAATTCAAAATGAAAGAACACACACGGACACTAACAGAAAACAGCCAACCACACTGGCACAATAAGTATACAAATAAAATTTTGCATCAATATCGACAGATAAACAATACTCATTGCGATACATTAAAGCATGTTCCATCTTTGTCAAAGAGCCAGCACCCAGCATTATGCTAAAAACAGTGACGTAACTACCAGAAAACCACCTGAAGATCAACCTGAAAAGGTTCGAAAACCCGTTCATGAAATAATAAATAACTATTTAAAAAAGTGACTCGTTACAGTTTTGTGTACTTACATTCAATTAACAGTCACGTGTTCTAAAATATACTTAGTGGTTCAGCATAATAAGCCGAATTGATATTTCCTACCCGTCACCTGCTAGAGTACCATAGCCTACAGCCTACTGTGCAACCACCCATCAAGAGGGATGTCCAATGGACTACCAGAATATGACACAGATAGTCACCTAACAACGAAAATAAAACAGCGTACATATGCGAACCATCCTACAATCCAGCAGATTACTCGTCCTGAAGACGACCGCTGTGAAGGCAGTCGAAAAGTGTTTTATAAGGACTGGGCCGAGCACCAAAAAGGATTTTATTCCATTTGACACAGGCAGTAAAAGCCTATGTATCTGTAATGCATGAAACTGTAATCGAATTCAGTTTGGAAAGTTTTCTCATAGATATAATCTAGCTCAGCTCTAACGGCAAAAGTGGATTGACAGCAATTTTTAAAGTACGGATGTCGGTCTGTTCCATGATCCATAAAGTTTCATTTTATGTTAAAACTCCCTATTTGTGTCCGTGATCATAGAACAGCATTTATTTATTGTTTTGTTAGTTTCTTCTACTTAACGTCAGTTGCTGTGTAGGGATAACATTACAGAACTGTAATGCACCAGAGAAATAGGTAACCGCCGACAACAATAGCTCCTATTTATAGAGTGCTATACTGTAGGCTGTGGAGGGTATGGTGTGGTGCAAATCAAGAGAGGGTGAGCGTGATTTCTACCTAGCTAGCAGAGAGTTATGAATCCTCACGTGTTTATGAACATAATTTAAGTGGAAGACCGGGGTTTGATTCTCGGTACTGACAAGGACGTTTTCCTCAGTGTGAGTACTACACTAGACCGGGATCCACTCAGCCACGTAGCTGCCTGACTGACAGGTAGTGGCTGCAAAATCTAATCGTCGACAACGGTTGGGAATGCGGTGTGCTGACTCCTTGTACATCAACACCGTATCCGAGAGACACCGTATGGATGAGGATGACGTAGTGACGGGTCAGCATCGTGGACATTTTTGTACTTTTTGTAGGGTATTAATTAATAAAAGTATGACATGCATTATTGACTTTTACATTGTGTAGTAAAAAACGAAATTTATTGAAGTCCGATGTCTATTAGATCGACTTGCTTCAGACAACTTTGTGTCTGTCATTCAAGTAGCAATTTTCATTAGTCATCCAACTTTAAACCTGTATGAATATAAAGTAACATGGACACGGAGAAATATAACAGCATTGATGATGACCGCGATTTTGTCCAGAAGAAAAATTAACAGCAACACGAATGGAAGTGTTGTATATCGAACTACTGTAAGGAGGTTAATGTATATAATGACTACGAACACACATGCCACTGGAGAAACACTTTTGTGTAACAGTTAAGAGTACATTCACAGGAGTCATAAGTGACGTATTACTTGGCAAAAAGGTGGACATTAACTCGACACATTAAATGTTAATGCATACAGCTCTTCCGCTATTGTGCTCTTTAGTCCTAAGACTGGTTTGATGCAGCTCTCCACGCTACTCTACTCAGTGCAAGTCTCTTTAACTACGGATAAGTACGGCAACCCACAAACATTAGAATCTGCTTACTGTATGCGACTCTTCGTCTCCCTCTACAATTTATATCGTCCACACTTCCCTCCAATACTAAAATTATGATTGCTTGATGTATCAGAATGTGTCATATCAATCGATCCCTTCTGTTACTCAAGGTACGCCAAATTTTTTTCCAGTTCTGCTCGGTGCTGCGCCACTAGCTAGACGATATACAAAAATGGTTCAAATGGCTCTGAGCACTATGTGACTTAACATCTGAGGTCATCAGTCCCCTAGAACTTAGAACTACTTAAACCGAACTAACCTAAGGACATCACACACATCCATGTCCGAGGCAGGATTCGAACCTGCGACCGTAGCGGTCGCGCGGTTCCAGACTGAAGCGCCTAGAACCGCTCGGCCACACCGGCCGGCGACGATATACACATCTACTCTTTAGTGTTCTTGTCTGTCGCCACATTTCAAAGGCTTGTGTTCTCCTCTTGTTTGACCTGCATATCATGCACGTTTCACTTCTGTACAAGACTACAATCTACACAATTTTTTTCAGGAAATACCTTCTGACACTTAAATCTATATTTGTTTACATCGAATTTCTCTTCTTCAGAAACGTTTTTCCTTGCATTGAAAGTCTACGTTTTATATCCTCTCTACTTCGGCCATCATTAGCTTTTTTACTGACAAAGTAGCACCACTACTTTTATAGTCTCCTTTTCTAACCTAATTTCCTCAGCCAAGCCGGATTTAATTCGAATACATTCCGTTAGCCTTGTTTGCTTTTGTTTATGTTCGCCCTGTATCCGCCTATGAAAACGGTGTCCATTCCGCTCAACGGCTCTTCCAAGTCATTTCCTGTCTCTGACAGAATTACTATGTAATCGGCTAGCTGTCCCCGAACTTTATTCCGTTCTCTAGTTTTTTCTTTGGTTTCTTTTACTTCTTGCTGAATCTGCAGTTTGAATAACACCGACTATGGACTAGAATCCTGTCTCACTCCCTTGCCAACCTCAAGTTCCACTTTACGCTCTTCGACTTTTATAACAGCCATCAGGTCAATGTACAAGTTGTAAATAACCTTTCGCTCCGTATTTTCTAACCCTGCTGCTTCTGAATCTCAAACTATTAATGCCAGTAAACATTGTCAAAACGTTTCCCTGATTCTACAAATCGTATAAACATTAATTTTCTCCTCTTTAACACACCTTCCAAGACAAATCGCAGAGTCAATACTGTCTAGCGTGACTCTACATTCTCCTCAACACAAAGTGATTTCCCACGAGGTTGGCTTCCACCACTTTTTCCATTCTTGTGTAAATAATTCATATCAGGATTTTGCAATGACGCAATTCTGGAGTTCATCCAGGATCATCCAAATTAGAAGTTGCTGCGTTGTCATGCTTTCATCAACTATTACTCTTCGAAGTGCTACATTTGGTCGCCGGGTGTGTCGAAATAAACACCGCGACTCACGTGCACCGTAACGCGAATGAGTGTGTCCAACTCGCGCTAAGGGGAAAAAAAAGAAAAACATTATACACGCACACAGAAGAGAAGCATCCGCAGCCTGAACTACAACCTCCACACTTTGCGGATTAAACGTTTCACTGGACCGTCGCTGCAGTCTGCGGCGGAGCGGTTGAGTAACTGCCTACTGCGTACTGTCAACCGGCGTACTTTCAATGACAATTGTTCCACCCACCTTAGCATAACGTCTAGTCACTAACCCGCTTCTCTGCAACGTAGTAACTGTCCAGACGATGTCAAAAGCAGCTTTCAAGAAAACCATAGTCCGTACTTACGTTTGTACAGTCCGCAAAAACTCGATGGCTACATATTCTGTAATATCTTTTAACAAAGTTTCGGCTGGAGAGCGATTGTTTCATCTTTTTCAAAATGCGGCAAAATGTCTTTATTGCCCTGAGAGGCAAAACTAATCAGGTGCCATCTGTCGACATTTACACTACTGTCTAATATCACTGATCCTCAGCTCACAGTTAACGCAGTTTCTTACACACGCAAGACAGCCAGGAATGTACTCCAGTTCTACCCGAACTGTTACGCGATTTCACTGTCTATATTCTGCTACAATATGTGAGTTTACATTCGGTACATTTCAATGGATTTCTTTAACAGAATGTGCTCGCCAAAAATGTTCCGTAACTGAATACTGAATATGCCACGGGGTATTTCACTACACAAGGGCCAAGAGTTCACACGCGTTTATGTCTCCAACAAATTACTTCACAACCCTCGCCGCGTGGGATTAGCCGCGCGGTCTAGGGCGCTGCAGTCATGGACTGTACGGCTGGTCCCGGCTGAGGTTCGAGTCTTTCCTCGGGCATGGGTGTGTGTGTTTGTCTTAGGATAATTTAGCTTAAAGTAGTGTGTAAGCTTAGGGACTGATGACTTTAGCAGTTAAGTCCCATAAGATTTCACACACTTTTTTTTTCACAATTCTCGAATTTTCACGATCTGTCCGTAAATGCATCTGCTTTCACGGCGATGTAAACTGCACGCGAAATAACAGTCACTTCTTCATTTTACATATATTTTTTTCGCACACACTCAACATGACCTGCGCGTCTGACAGCGAGACTACGACTCCTCAATGCCGTTGCTCACAGCGCATATACTACTTGATAGAGCGCGGGAAGGACTTCACTCTGATTGGTTTATCAAATGAACAGCCAAGCAGATCAATCTTTCAAGATCATATTCCCTCCTAAACTGTTTTACTCCAGTCAGCATTCTCAGATGCATTTACATCATTTCATGCTGCAAATATTAATAAAATGTTCAACCAAACCAAACGAAACAAAAACTAATCATGAGATCACTTTAGAAAAACATTACTATACAAATAACTATTCTGGCTTCCTTCTTACAAACACAAGCACACTTGGACATACGTCATCAGCAAGTAAGGAGAGTTACAGCTTTCGTTGCAGCAGCTTGTTGCACGTTTTCCCATGAGTAGGTTACATTACGCTACACATAAAACATAATATTGAAACTTTTCGTTTGTCCACCATACACACTCTCATTTACTCTCATTTACTCACACAATAAAACAAATAGTTCTCGAATGAATATTGAATCTTACTGATTTGTATTATGAAAACGAAAAATGTTGGACGTTATTTAAGTATAAAAAATCTAACATATTGACCTAACATGTTGTAAGCTTCTGTATTAATTCCAAATGATAGTAGAAGACATACTGTTATGCATTCGAACTTACATTAATCTTACTAGTGTCGGTTTATGGTATTTTAGGTAATTTACTCTACTGGAGAAAATAATCCAACCAGAAAGCTGAGATTTCGTAACCAGCTTCTTTTTAATAACAAAAGGCTACATATTAAGTTTTATCAAAATTGAATAATATTTACACTACTGGCCATTAAAATTGCTACACCACGAAGATGACGTCCTACAGACGCGAAATTTAACTGACAGAAAGAGGATGCTGTGATATGCAGATGATTCGCTTTTCAGAGCATTCACACAAGGTTGGCGCCGGTGGCGACACCTACAACGTGCTGACATGAGGAAAGTTTTCAACGATTTCTCATACACAAACAGCAATTGACCGGCGTTGCCTGGTGAAACGTTGTTGTGATGCCTCGTGTAAGGAGGATACATGTGTACCATCCCTTTTCCGACTTTGATAAAGGTCGGATTGTAGCCTATCGCGATTGCGGTTTATCGTATCGCGACATTGCTCCTAGCGTTGGTCGAGATCCAATGACTGCTAGCAGATATGGAATCGGTGGGTTCAGGAGGGTAATACGGAACGCCGTGCTGCATCCCAACGGACTCGTATCAATAGCGGGTCGAGATGACAGGCATCTTATCCGCATGGCTGTAAGGAATCGTGCAGCCATGTCTCGATCCCTGAGTCAACAGATGTGGACGTTTGCAAGACAACAACCATCTGCACGGAAAGTTCGACGACGTTTGCAGCAGCACCGACTATTAGCTCAGAGACCATGGCTGCGGTTACCCTTGACGCTGCATCACAGACAGGAGCGCCTACGATGGTGTACTCAACGACGAACCTGGGTGCACGAATGGCAAAACGTCATATTTTCGAATGAATCCAGGTTCTGTTTACGGCATCATGATGGTCGCATCCGTGTTTAGCGACATCGCAGTGAGCGCGAAGCGTGTATTCGTCATCGCCATACGGGCGTATCACCCGGTGTGATGGTATGGGATGCCTTTGGTTACACGTCTCTGTCACCTCTTGTTCGCGCTGACGGCACTTTGGACATTAGATTTGAGATTTACGACCCATGGCGCTACCCTTCATTCGATCCCTGCGAAACCCTACATTTCAGCAGGATAATGCACGACCGCATGTTGCAAGTCCTGTATGGGCCTTTCTCGATACAGAAAATGTTCGACTGCTATCCTGGCCAGCACATTCTCCGGATCTCTCACCAACTGAAAACGTCTGGTCAATGGCGGCCTAGCAACTGGCTCGTCACAATACGCCAGTCACTACCCTGTACCTGTACACGCCATCCAAGCTCTGTTTGACTCAATGCCCAGGGGCAGGGGTATCAATGCCGTTAGTAAGACTAGACGTGGTTGTTCTAGGTACTGATTTCTCATGATCTATGCACCCAAATTGCGTGAAAATGTAATTACATGTCAGTTCTAATATAATATATTTGTCCATTGAATACTCGTTTATCGTCTGCATTTCTTCGTGTTGTAGCAATTTTAATGGCCAGTAGTGTAGTATCATTTATTTAGATTCTTAGGGGCTTGAATATTCTGTCGCTGGAACTGACACAAGTAGAACTTCCCACGGCCGTGCTACGGACAGGTGCGAGTGAATCACGCCGAGATACAAGCGGCTGTCACCGCCACCGACTCCAAAGCCACTAGCCTGTACTGCATTAAAACACTATTGCGGATTGACTTGCGACGTTACAAGTCCACACCTTGCAGCGTTTTAAAAGGCTAAATCGGAAGTAGTCGAGTGCTCTACATACCTCCAGTTAGCTACTGTGCAGTTCCGGTATTGTATGATGCACTGTAGACGTGCAGCTTTATGTACAGTTGTGAACAATGACCTTTTAGCGGGGCACCTAACTCACTTCCTGTCTCTCCGAAACGTTCGCTCGGAAACTAACTAAAACGGATCTGCATTCGCCCACTGGCCATAGTAATTGCAGTTTGGTTTTAAACCGGCTTTCACTGACCAGGCTCGACAGTACTCGCTGATTCCTGTCGGTCGACGTCTTTTTACGACCACAGTTCGCACGCAGTGTTACATTTCTGCGAGTGGTACATCATTTCTTGTAGACGCGTTGGACGCGGTGACACTCCCATAACTCGAACAACTCCTTTCACTGTGTGAGCATGTGTAGGCACCAACCCAACAGGTTCTTTTTACCTTGTGTCACTTCTCCACGCTGACGCACACATCTTTCTGAGCTGATTATAAATAACCGTGTGACACCTAAACTAATTTCACTGCTATTAGTATCAACATGCACCCCTGGTACTACTTCCAAACGCTTCTAGGCGCTACAGTCTGGAACCACCCGACCGCTATGGTCGCAGGTTCGAATCCTGCCTCAGGCATGGATGTGTGTGATGTCCCTAGGTTAGTTGGTTTTAAGTAGTTCTAAGTTCTATGGGACTGATGACCTTAGAAGATAAGTCCCATAGTGCTCAGAGCCATTTGAACCATTTGAACCATTTGAACTACTTCCAAAACATCTACAACATTACAAAGTGAAGTGTTTGCTCTTTCAAGGAGCAAACACTTAACTTTCATGGAAGCTACTAATAGCTGCTGTGGACATGTATACAGGTCCTGCTCTGCAGTTCCCCATGTGCTGTGGACGAGCGTAGGCCAGCCGAGGTGATTTTCCTACAGCCATACGCATCCTGAGCCGCCGACCTCTCGCAGCTGCGGACGAGATGCTTACATGACTCGGTGAACTAAAAAGTTTCGAGTACTTATCGTACCACGTATTTACCTCACCGAGTGCCGTCATTTGCAGTATACCTCGTTTCGATATCTTGAATCGTTTATGAGATATGACGACTGTTGTGACCAACGTGATTCGTGACGCACAAGGACGTGAATGGGCGCATCGCGCGCTACTGTCCTTCGGATATGTAGCCCAATAACTCGAGAAGGAAATGTGATATTCCTCTGCTCTAAGTTTAAAATAAAATTTCGATCTCTTCTCTACATTTCGTTCACTGAAATATATGAGATAAAACGTACCATGCGCAAATTTTTCGCAGTACGTTTTTATACCAGTGAACTCGCTGAAATTTCGTGCAACATTTTACTTAATTTGAAGCAGCGCAGTTAAGTATGATGGATAACAAAAACCGGCCGTTGTGGCCGAGCGGTTCTAGGTACTTCAGTCCGGAACCGCGCTGCTGCTACGTTTGCAGGTTCGAATCCTGCCTCATGCATGGATGTGTGTGATGCCTTTAGGTTAGTTAAGTTTAAGTAGTTCTAAGTCAAGGGGTCTGATGACCTCAGATGTTAAGTCCCATAGTGCTTAGAGCCATTTGAACCATTTGATAACAAAAAGAAATTCGTTTGTCTATCAAGTGAAGTTATCAGGCTGCAATAAGTGCAAAAATCAAATTTTTCCACATAATGGTTTTCCAAAAATCGGATGGTAAGTATTTCACATCAGACAGAATGCCGACTCTCAACTCAGGAACCAGCATTTAGCGAGCAGTACAGCCGTAACAAAAACAGCTTCAGCATGGAATGCAGAGAGCATGTCAGCAGCATTGTGCAACATTCTAAACTCTAAGTCACTAAACAATTACAGTACAAATCCATCTCTGGATTAGATGAACAAACAATGATGAATTATGAGGGTTGTAAACTTTTCTACGAGTTTCGTTCCATTGGTTTCCATTGGTTCACTTCTGCTGGCACCGTGTTCCGCGTACCCAGTAATAGCTAGAAATGTGTCTCCATACTATCCCATTTGTTACGCAAATATGAATAACATACACAATCACAGTATCAACAGGCATCGGCCTAATTTTTCCAGTGTTACAAATGTAGCTTATTATAACACTCACAAATATATAGATACTGTCCTTTACAATGACCTACCTGTACATTAACACATACCGAATGGCCTATGGCGACACTTAAGAATCTGTATATAAGCCTGTTCCTCCCTATCAGTTTAAATAATGTGAGGTCACTAAAACACAGTTAAAATATATACTTCGTAGTAGAATTAAGCTGCCCAATGTCTAGCACTATTTTATTTTTTATTAGCTTTTAGATCAAATTGTTTGTCCGTTGAATATTACAGGATGACAATTGTTGAACTGTGTGAAAAGAAACGCAAATTAGCTACAAACTACGGCGTGCACACACTTTATTCAACATGTAAACGTCACTACAGTTAGTCGTATTTACGTTATAACATGTTCGATATGCCTGCCATCACTGATGATGATGTAGTGCCGACGAATGTATAAATTCTGCACGACCCGATGAAGTGTCGGTACATCGATGCTATCGACAATCTCCTCAATCACTATTTTCAGCTCAGCAATGTTTTTGGTGTTATTGCTGTACACCTTGTCTTTAATATAGCCCCACAAAAGGGAGTCCCATGTGTTCACATCCGAGAATTTGGCGGCCAATCCAGGCACATTTCAGTGGCCTCTGGGTACCCCAGAGCCAGAATGTGTCCCCAGAGTGTTCCTCCAGGACATAAAACACTCTCCTCCTTTGGTGGTGTACAGCTCTCAGTCTTGCATGAACCACAGCTTGTCGAATTCAGCGTCACTTTGGATGGTGAGGATCAAATCGTCAACCAAAACCCTCACGTACCATTCGTTGGCCACTATGACACCAAGGAATATCGCACCGATTATTCCGTGACTGGACATTGCACACTTCTTAGTAAACCGTTGAGGGTGAAGAGACTTCTCGATCGCGAAATGCGGATTCTGAGTTCGCCAAATGCGTCAATCTTGCTTATTGACGAACTCATCCAAATGAAAATGGCCTTCGTTGCTAAACCAAACAATATTGCGCATACTAATTCCCATCAGGCCCCGAGGTCAACTGTGCAGTTTGAACGTCATGCAAACTGTTCAGAAGTTATGTCGATTTTATTTCATATAGTTCAATAACTGTCACCTGTAACTTAGCTGTAACATATATTACCTAGCAACATATAGTAACTAGCCTTTTCTTTGTGGCCTCACTTGCATATCCGTTTGACACATATACTGAAGACATCTCTTCCTCCTCTTCTCTGAGTGCACCTCTTACTCTCTCTCCCTGTCCATCTCATCCTCTCACCTTTATCCATATCATCCTCACATTTTCTCTGTCTCCCCACCTCCTCCTCACGCTCTGTTTGTACGTTTCCTTCATCACCTTTCACTGACTATATCTTTCTGCTCCCTCACCATCTGACCATATAGTCCTTCACCTCCTTATTTCCATCTCCATCTCCCACTACTGTTTTTCCACCTTCCCATTACGCCCTACACCTTCAAGTCTCTCATGCATCTCCCCTCCTCACTCCTCTCTGTCCATTTCCTCCTCTTTCTCACTCAGTCTGTCCCCTTCTCTCTCCATCTCAACCTGTTCCCAGCCATTCTCATTGGGACATGCAGCCCATCCAATGCAATTACACAAAGCAGCCTGATTCTACTCCGATGTACGACAGGCTACTCATCAGTAGCTTGAAAATCATGCATTTGCCCCTGACGTACAGGTCGCATGGAAAGCAGTTTGATAATGTATGCTGATACTACTCCAGCGCAACACATCTGTCATGCAGAGCAGCCTACATAACTGAGCCTAGGAAACTGTTCCCTGGCTCTGAGGTATAGGGTGCCCTGCCGATCACACTAATTTGGCAGACTGATACTGTTCCCACAAAATGATCCTGCCCTGCAGGAAGCAATACGCCAGAAGCTGGAAAAATCACGTTCTTGCCTGTATCTCTACTCGTGTTAGAGCTAGGAGGTTATAAACCCGACAGTTCTAATACTCATGAGGCCTGCTGCTTCTGTGCCAGATTAGGATCACATCGATCGAGGCGTTTGGGAGATCCTGACACACACATACAAACACTAACTCTGTGCTACATACATACGGCGTATGGTGGTAACAGTTTTTGAATCTAGTATTTCTTCCACACTCTCTTCTGCCTTCTTACCGATTTAAACTTTTACAAAATTTAAACGATCAGATGTGTGTGAATTCCTAAGGGACCAAGCAGCTCAGGTTATCAGTCACTACAAAATTTAAAACAACAGTGAAATGATGTGTAAAATGTCTCATCTTAAAGGAGAATTTGAGATGATTAGTAAACTGGTCTTAGATTTTACGAGTCTATAATAATTTAGAAGTTATGGCTGATTTTATATTGATTTTCCTATTAACATTAATTCACTTAATGCCTCTGGCTTACAGTTGTATGTGTAAAACATGCTCTATTGTTTTGTAGCATCAATTGAGGTTTATTACTTTTGTAAACAGTCGTCTGGATCTCTATATTGTATCATATTATCTCGTTGATGTTTGATACAATTTTGGAATTAGTGAAATAAATAGGTTTGCACTGAAATATGTTATCCTATTACGATCTATAGTGTTTATAATTTACATTGTCAGTTCATAGTAACATAAAATTCAAAAAGTTTGGACTGTATCTGTGGAATCGCCAATGTGCTGCTTTTATTATAAACTTGTGTTACGTATAGAAAAATGTAATTCACGTAATATCAATTTCGGTTAGGGTCAAAGAGTGTATTCCTGGTAGTAGTTATTGACCTCGGTTTAATAGTCCACAGTCGACAGTGAACTTACATCACAGCGTCTTTTTCCAGGCCACTGTCCTGTTGACTTTGTCCACTTTTCTCAAGAACCCCATTTATCTGTAAAAGACATTTAGAATTTTATGAATTGGTAGCTGAAACAGCAGCTGCATGTCACGGCAGACGATCGTACGCTACATCTGCTGTGCGACTCCGTTCCAGAAACGGGCTCCTCCCCCCCTCCCCCATGCCCCCCTCCCACTTTTAGCTTCACAGCAAAAGTTCACTCTGGTGGCTCGCGGACCGGGACATTAAAATCCGTCCAGTTCCCCCGGTATCAGATTAAAATTAAGCCTTTCGTACGTTAGTTACAAACAAGGAACTAAGCAACAGATATACGACTTTAATTTCCAGCTGGGCGATTGTGGGGGGCCAACAGAATGGAGTTGGAGGACGGGAATGAGGGGAGGGTGGTAAAAAAACAACAACTTACTCTCCGTCTAGGGAGAAAGAGAGAGAATCACGGGGCATGTTTTACGAACTTTAGTAATTTCAGATAATAATCGTAATTCTGCACATAAGCGAGGTTCTAATTTTTAATCTCTTTATTTAGTGCGACTCTCGAAATGATAACACTGATTTGTTTCGATCCAGCGGGCGGAATCCTACTTTCTTCTCGTGCGTCTGTGGCGAGGCGTGTCGCTGCTGGGAATGGGCTGCCTGTTACGGCGGTGATAATGGTGGGTGGCGGTAGGCGCTTGTCTGAGTAACGAGCTGCTGCAGATGGACCTAACTGCATTGTGTTTACGGGGGAAGGAGGTGGGGGGCGGAGAGTACCTTCCCGTCGCTGCTGAGGAGCACCGCGGCGGACGCTTATCACGGAGCAACGCACAGCCTCTTCATCGTAGATAGCTATCAGAGGTCCAATGAAATCCGTTTAGCTTTAGCGACTGTGTAACGGCGGAAAATAAAACGAGCTGAGGTTTTGCTACTTCTACATCCAGACGATCATAATGTAGGTTGCTGGAACAAAGAGCTAAGCGTTGCTCGTTTTATTTTTTTATCATTGCTCATCCATGAGAGTTTTCCTCGATCAGACTTCAGCAGCGGAAACGTGCGCTCATGCACCATCTGAGGCACTTCAGTATCTCACTGAAGAAACCTTGGTCACCGATGAGCCTTACGAAGCCATTTACTGGAATCTCTTCTCGAAAGGAATACAATGTAGCCACCATACAACAATGCAGACATAATAGTTTACTGAAGACACTTCAGGTGTTCCGTAGAGCATCAGCCTGTTTGCTAGAGACATTCAGAATGTTCCACACAACACAGGGCCTCCATCATATGGAAGCTATAACTGATTAATTGGTTTTCAAAGCTCTATATTTTCCGAAGTTGGTATATTACATGTACAAACATGACTGATGAAAGATTAGAACTTTAAACTCACCTACTTTTAAAATGTTTTTTTGACACCACAATGAAGTTTTCAAAAGGTTACATAATTAGATTCGATGCACTGAGTCATCATTTTCAAATGTAATCACAAACCTGGAAAGTTGCATTAATAATTCAACCACACTTCTTTCAAATATTTCGAAAAATACACTGAAACGAATAAACTGAAGTAAAGGCAGTAGAAACGCGTCACAAGACTTCATAATACTTTTTGGTTGATCAGTCATTTCACACCTTAACGCAGCGTATATGAAAACTGCATTGGGATGAGAGATATTATATACTCTTGCATTACGTCATGCAGTGATGCAACGATCATTTTGCAGACAAAGGTTCATACGTCGTAATCTTAAACGCGCAGCAAGCCAAAAAGTAGAAGACAGCACGAAATCGTACTGTGTTCTATGGTACAAATGGCTTTGAGCACTATGGGACTTAACATCTGAGGTCATCGGTCCCCTAGAACTTAGAACTACTTAAACCTAACTAACCTAAGGACATCACACACATCCATGCCCGAGGCAGGATTCGAACCTGTGACCGTAGCAGCAGCGCGGTTCCGGACTGAAGCGCCTAAAACCGCTCGGTCACTCCGACCGGCCGTACTGTGGGCTGCTAATGTAATCTTACAAAGACGATGCCCTCCCATTTGTCTTAAACGAATTTTACAATGAAACACTGCATTAATTACTTCATAAGCAACAGAACGCGCGTTTAGGGCATTTCTTGTTATTATGAAGGGCAAATATTTACATTGGTATTTTATGTCTCCCTGTGTTGTTGTGCCTCTCTTGCCGTATAGTCGTCATTTTGTGGTTTTAAGTCAGAGTACTTTAAATTCACAAAAAGATGACTGCAGAGTGAGATAGGGAGAACAACACACACGCAGATGTAACATAAAATACCAAAGTAAATATTTGCACTTAATAATGATAATAAATTCTCGAAACTCGTAGTGTTATGCATGTAAAAACGTAACTGGTGCAGCGCTTTCGTCATTTAATTCTTCAATGACGCAGTTGCGGATTTTCTGTAAATATCGTTTACTATGAATGAAGTTATGTAGAAGATAATTTTCAAAAAATATTGTGAGAATAATAAATACGTTTGCTGGCTAAGGAAGAACATTTTATTACTACTTGAACACTATGTCACTATTAGCCACTTCGAGACAGGCTGAATTGCTGTTAAGGAAATACATCGCTTCATATTCAAAAGAACGACAGTGTTTCAAATCTACTTGTGGATAAAAAAGTGTAGCCCGTAAAAATTCTTAAAATTCTTTTTCCATGATATTAATTGTTTGTGCAACTCCAGAAGCGTGTATATTTCTTAGGACATCCTATTTGCGGTCCACTAATGCCGTCTGAGCTGCTTATGAATTCTCAAATGGGTTACTTACCGATTAACATCCACTGCACTAAAAGGCCACTAAATATCTTAAAAGAAAACAAGTACTCGACCTAACCTATAGCGCTGACTCAATCTGCGTTAGTTTGCACACTGGGTACATTGGAGAAATATTCCCCTTAGGGATAAACAGGTGTCATGAATCGCTCGATAAGTGAACACTATCGGCTGTCTACGAAAGGCACAAATCAGTCCGGTTTCTATGAAAATTAGTGTAATTAAAATTTTTCCCGCTATGCGGATGCCTACTGAAATTTGTTAATGTGTTGTAGAAAGGAAGACCTTGTTTCTCCGTTAGAATCGGGTGAATCTGGGCGGAGAGTGGAGGATATTGTAAATGAATCAAGCCGCCCTTACTTACAATTGTCATTAAAGTCTGACCGCGTGTGAAGTATTTAGAAAAAAACTCTATAATTAAGCCAATCACTTCTAGAAAGGAGAAACCTAATCGAATAATATGGGAAAATTCGTTCATTGTAACGGTACGTTAAGTATAATAAAACAAAAAGAAAATCATTTCAGAATTTCAGTACTCACTTGTGCTGTAGCGACTATCCATACAAACCGAAAATTCTTGTAAATTCATTCACCGGGTCAGAAAACCTGGTACACGACAAATCCAAAACGTAAACGAGCACTAACGTCACCAAGAAGCTGGGAAATTCAGGCATTCCGTTATTGTGCGAACGTTCCACCAGCGAGTAACTCTTCACTGTGCTCTTATTGGTCGGACACAGCCTTGCTAATGGCGGGCACTAAAGCGAACACATATTTCGTATTAACGCAACATTAAGACACACAGACTTTGAAATAATTACCTCATCATGTTGCCACACATAAAAAACATCCTCCCGAATCACTTGAAACGTATAAATATGCTATGAACATTAATAAAACCTTCAAACTGCACGGTCGGATTCATTACTAGAAATGAGGGAAAAAAGCCCCTGTGAACATGAGTCCGGAAATGTATCGCTGCCACGGTAGATGGCATTGACGAATGAAAGTTCAAATGGTTCAAGTGGCTCTGAGCACTATGGGACTTAACATATGTGGTCATCAATCCTCTAGAACTTAGAACTAATTAAACCTTACTAACCTAAGTGTGGTGTCACCGCCAGACACCACACTTGCTAGGTGGTAGCCTTTAAATCGGCCGCGGTCCGTTAGTATACATCGGACCCGCGTGTCGCCACTATCAGTGATTGCAGACCGAGCGCCGCCACACGGCAGGTCTAGAGAGACTTCCTAGCACTCGCCCCAGTTGTACAACCGACTTTGCTCGCGATGGTTCACTGACAAAATACGCTCTCATTTGCCGAGACGATAGTTAGCATAGCCTTCAGCTACGTCATTTGCTACGACCTAGCAAGGCGCCAGTACCAGTTACTATTGATACTGTAATAATGTACCGTCAAGACCGACGTGGATTAAAGTTAAGTATTCCACCAGCTACGTCCGTTTTTTCTAAATTCTAATTTCCTTGTCCTGTTCTAGACCTCACGCCAGCCTGCGTGAGCTAAAACGCGTGCCTTTCGGCTTCCTCTTGTATCCCGGTGTTGGCTCTCCTGACAACCCATAACACTAAGGACATAACACACATCCATGCCCGAGGCAGGATTCGAACCTACGACCGTAGCGGTCACGCACTTCCAGACTGAAGCGCCTAGAACCGCACGGCCACACCGGCAGGTGAATGAAAGTTCCTCTGACCACGTGCCATGCCGTGTGTCCCTTGTGTGTTGAAGGCTTGAGGTTGTTGCAGCGTACGGTAGGCAGCAGAATGGTCCGGTGTTCATGTCGGGAGCAAGCCGAGGTGGTGTTGATGTACTGCCAAGCAGACTGAAACGGTCGAGAGGCAGCACAGCTACACCAAAAGAAGTACCCTCGCAGACACCAACCGCATGATACAACATTTCAAGACCTTATTGGGCGTTTCTGTGATCATAGGGGCTTTCAAACCGACGGATTTGCGTACATCAGATCTGGAGGACCGGGTTCTGCATCTCGACCGTTTCCATCTGTTTGGCCTTACACGAACACCTTCTCGGTTCGTGCCCGACATGAATACCAGACTATTCTGCTGCTTACGGTGCAGTTTGTAGACAGACTGCAACACACAAGAAACACACGGCAAGTTGTCACAGGAACTTTCATTCGTCAGTGTCATCTACCGTGGCCACGATATATTTCCGCACACATGTTCATATGACTTTTTTTCCTCCATTTCCGGCCAGCGATCCGTCCTTGCAGTTCGCCGGATATATACGACAGAATAAAATTCAGAAACATCATTAAGAAAAGTAAACTACATGAGATACACTGTGACAAACGAACAAGGGTAAAATGGACCGAAGAACGCAAACAAGATCACAGCCGGAAGATGAAAGAAATATAGCAACCGAAAAGGCAACGAAGATGAAGCCGAACACACGAAGCCGACAAGAAGCATGGACAGAGGACCGGAAACAGAAACACAGTGAGCGAATGATGCAAGTTTGGGCAGCAAGGAAGGCAGCAAAAGGAATTGGTCATGTAGTTTAGTCTAATTGCGATATATATATATATATATATATATATATATATATATATATATATATATATATATGTGTGTGTGTGTGTGTGTGTGTGTGTGTGTGTGTGTGTGTGTTAAAATTACACCGACAAATTGACGGGTAATGTAGAAGTCACGATGAAAACCCTTTTCCGCCAACGTCATCCAAGCGAAAATCGTTCTGATACCTATGAATTTGGAATACATGTACCGGTACTGCTGTTGCTAAGAATGTAGGGTGGATAACTTTCAGAGATGGTAATACGTACAAAAACAAGAAAAATGTCCAGTATGTATTGGCTCTGAAGTGCATACCCGTGGAGCTATGAGCATCTGTTCATGTTCGCTAGTGTGAAACACGTGTCCTCTTTTGAATAACTCCTCATAGCTGTTTGAAGTATGTGGTTTATATTTCATGTTTATTTGACTCTTTTTTGCTTATTTTGCTCAATTCTACTATCTCTGAAAATTGCCTGCTCTACAATCTTAGCGACAACAATACCAGTACATGAGTTTCACTGTCAGAGGAATCAGAACGAGTTTTCCTTCTAGCTTTCGACTCGTTCGTTTCCAGACCAAGGTGCCTTACCTCAGATCGATGTATTTATCCTTCTCCATTGTCTCTGAAAGTCTGTAACATCACTACTGAATCATCCTCTATATACATACATACAACCATACATACAGGGTGTTAATTTTAACTGAAGTCATTGAAATATCTCGAAAACTAAACATAAGATAAAACAAAATTTACAGTTCCAATTTGCTTCTATCGGATGGGGACATAAAACGATGCCACACTCAACCCCCACCACACTCCGAGCGTGGGTGCAGGGGGGCAACTTTGAAATCTTCAATAGTAACCCAAGTTCTTTTATCGCAGATTACGATTCCACAGCAAAATCTACACACGGTTCGTCTGAAGAATTTTCTTCTTCGTTTTGTCACCAATGGTGCTGTAATCGGAGGAGCAGAAATGGGTACACAATCGTCATTTACGACGTGATACTCAATGGTTCTCGAATATCCACTGCCACGTGGGACCCCACCTCCATGCTTTGAG
This sequence comes from Schistocerca piceifrons, assembly GCF_021461385.2. Classification (NCBI taxonomy): domain Eukaryota; kingdom Metazoa; phylum Arthropoda; class Insecta; order Orthoptera; family Acrididae; genus Schistocerca; species Schistocerca piceifrons. Next base: position 102,979,123 of record NC_060145.1, on the reverse strand, counting down.
CGTGGGTCAGGCCAGTATTTTGTAACTTCCAATTGGAAACCCCGTTCGCAACGTTGTATTCCTCCGACATGTCGAACAGGGTACTACTCGTAGCGCTACCGTGGTCATTTGGCGAAACATGACGTATCATAACAGGCAGTACACTTTGACCAGAGCTAACGTAGAACCGGTAGCGCCTCTAAACATCGCAATAATTGTGCAGTGTTTATTACCTGCTCACCTGCCTATCATTCTACATTCACAAATCATGGTAGCGTTAACCGACATAACATGCATTACTGCAGTGTAGACGAACTCCACCGGTTACGCCAAGATGACCATCAACGTTCTTGGTCGGTTAAGGTATGATGTGGCATGGGGGGGAACAAACTCAGTGGTCCGTATTTTATCGACTGCACACTGAATGGACGCACATATCGTACGTTTTTGGGATAGGAACTACCGGTACTAGTGCAGTATGTTGCCCTCGACGTTCGACAACGTATGTGATTTTACCATGATGGGTGGATACCGCATTACGCAATTGAAGCATGGAATGTGTTTACACTGGTAGGTGGATAGGCAGAGGTGGCGCAATTAATTTGCACTTTATGTCGCCGGATTTGACGTCACCGGGTTTCTTTCTGTGGGAGTATTTAAGAGATAAGGCGTAGCAGCAAGTGCCAACAGGGCGTGAAGATCTGGTCGACCGCATCAGCAACGTCATTTGAAAAGCGGATCACTAAGCGTACTGAAGTTGGCGCTACTACATTTTAACACCTGCTCTAGTTGGAAAAGAAGAGTAGCATTCTACTCGTGCCACGGCCACAGTGGCGCGTCGAGTAGTCTGCTGTTCCGTATGTCGGAGGAACGCAAAGTTCAGAAGGCAGTTTCCAATTAGAATGTACGAAATACAGGCCTGTCCTAACCTCGTATCATGGCGGTGATATCCTCCGCGACATTTGATGTTCAAGCGCCATTGAGTAGGATGTAGTAAACTACGATTGGGTACCCATTTCCATTCCTCCGATACAGGCGCGATCTTTGGCGAAATGAAGAAAGTGATTCGGACAAAACGTGCGTATATTTTGCCGTAGGGTGGTAATGTGCAATAGAAAACGCTAGTTCCCATTGAAGATTTCAAAGTTATACCCCCATCACCGGATGTGGTGGCGTGTCGAGTGTTGTATCACTGTACGCGAACGTGAATATCAGTGAGGAGAATTTTCAGGAACGTATTGTGGATGGCAGCGAAATGATATGCAGCCCATCAGATTTTTTTTTGTTTTTTTTTTTTTTTTTTTAGGAATGCATGTATAGGAGCATATGTTGTCACTCACCGATCCAACTGTGCGTTTCCAGTACCCCAGTTGTCACTGCTTCAGACGTGCATTGTAAAGAGAGTGACAACTTTGCTGTACATTCGCATCTACATCATGTAAACCAGACGTTTCTGGACATATATGTTTAAAATATGTTAGTTGTCACGATGTGAGCTACACACACACACACACACACACACACACACACACACACACACATATGTGTATACTGTCCATTCCGTTCAACTGCTCTTCCAGGTCCTTTGCTGTCTCTGGCAGAATAACAATCTCGTCGGCAAACGTCGAAGTCTTTATTTCTTCACCGTGAACTGTAATTCCTGCTCTATATTTTTCTTTTGTTTCCTTTACTGCTTGCTCACTACACAGAATGAATAACACAGGGGATAGGCTACAAGCCTGTCTCAGTCCCTTCCCAACCACTGCTTTCCTTTCATGCGCCTCGAGTTTTATATCTGCCATCTGGTTTCTGTAGAAATTGTAAATAGCCTTTCGCTCCCTGTACTTTACCCCTGCCACCTTCAGAATTTGAAAGTATTCCAGTCAACATTGTCAAAAGCTTTCTCTAAGTCTACAAATTCTAGAAACGTACATATGCCTTTCCTTAATCTATCTTCTACGATAAGTCGTCAGGACAGAATTGCCTCACGTGTTCCAACATTTCTGCGGAATCCAACTGATGTTCCCCGAGGTCAGCTTCTACTAGTTTTTCCATTCGTCTGTAAAGAATTCGTGTTAGTATTTTGCAGTTATGACTTATTAAACTGACAGTTCGGTAACTTTCACACCTGTCGACACCTGCTCTCTTTGGGATTGGAATTATTATATACTTCTTGAAGTCTGAGGGTATTTGGCCTGTCTCATACATCTTGCTCACCACGTGGTACAGTTTTGTCATGGCTGACTCTCCCAATGCTATCAGTAGTTCTAATGGAATGTTGTCTATTCCCGGGGCTTTTTCGACTTAGGTATTCAGTGCTCTGTCAGATTCTTCACGTAGCATTACATCTCCCATTTCATCCTCATCTACGTCCTCTTCCTTTTCCATAATATTGCCCCCAAGTACATCGCCCTTGTATAGACCCTCTATATACTCCTTCCACCTTTCCGCTTTCCTTTCTGTGCTTAGGACTGGTTTCCCAGCTGAGCTCTTGATATTCATACAAGTGGTTCTCTTTTCTCCCAATGCAGCGGCTGCTGACAGGCAATGTTAGGGTTCTTTGTTGCTCTGTACCTCGTATTGTGTGAATTTACATGACCAGAGAGATGAAACACAATTCATCACTCACGATGTAATGGAAAGGGTCTAACAAACGATCACTGATGTTATTCAAAAGCCACGTAAAATAACCTACACGTATCTGACTGTCATCTTCCAATGAGTGGTGTACAATCGTCATCGATATGGGTTCAAACTAAGACTTTTCAATATCCGCTGGCTTGTCGTTTTACATTTTACACAGACCCGTAGGGCGGCGGATGCAGTCCCACGTCAGGGTACGACACACTGAACACCTCCTGTGACTACGGGTACACCCATGTAACTGTAGTCGTGCGCTTACGCCACAGTGTCTGCAATAACTTTTACTAATGCTGTATAGCACTCTTAGCGTTTCCTAAGTGGTATGTCTTTTACACAGAATGAAGTCAGTGATGGACGGTAACCACAAAATCGCAATTACCTAGCAAATATATTATATTCGGACTTTTTTACTGACACCATTTTTATTCTAGTATCGTGTACGGTGCGTAAATTTTTATACAGGTACTGTATTGCCCTTTTTGGTAGTAGACCTCAATCCGGCTTCTTGACTCCGAAAATTTCGCGAGTTTCCTTAATCGAACCTGTTTTCTCTTATGCTTCCTCAGTTTCAGTTCTTTCTTCTGTACAGAAAGTCACTTTGCAGACCGAAAAGAGAAACGTCTAATTTATGATAGAAACAGAAATGCTATCAATCGATTATTGCATAATACTGTCCGATGTTGTAGCTGTTTACTTTATTTGCGTTTGCATTCAGAGGGGAGGTGGGATACTTTTAAGTGCATCATACTGTATAAACAAAGCACACCAAGTGCCGTGTTTTACATGTAATTTTCTCTTTTTCTCATCGACTCTCCCTTACCACTGTTTACAGCCGATGCCTTCAATTCTATTTTGTTTAGTGTGATTTAAGAGCCGGATGCAAGTCTTCCTATTTAACAAGACTTCGATGACGTGTGTGTTCTAATCTGTTCCAGTTGTCCAGCCGGAGAAATACGGTCCAAATGGCTCTGAGCACCACGGGACTTAACATCTGAGGTCATCAGTCCCCTAGAACTTAGAACTACTTAAACATAACCAACCTAAGAACACCACACACATCCATGCCCGAGGCAGGATTCGAACCTGCTACCGCAGCGGTCGCGCGTTTCCAGACTGAAGCGCCTAGAACCGCTCGGCCACCTCGGTCGACCCAGCCGGGGAAAGGAGTCCCACAGTATAGTGTGACATTCTGTCATTTCTGGTGACACCTCAGCATCATTGAGAAGTGATGGCTAGATTAAGGCAACACTGAACATTTTCCGTGGTGCGACTGGGAGTCGATCCTGTGCCTGTCGGTTCACGTGTATGCGCCGCACCACTAAGCCACAAGACCCAACAAATAATTCAGTAAAATTGTAAGGATAACACCCTAAAAGACTGTTGTGGCTAGTTCTTGAGTACTGTTACAGTCTTTCTAGCCCTCGCCGTCTGAACATGTGGACTGAAGGACGTCACAGATCTCTGAGCACCGGTCACAAAGTTATGAGTTCGTTACAGCCCCGCTCAGATATTTTAGATCACTAGCTTAAGTACGATTGATGTATTTGTTCTTACAGGGTGACAGTTATTGAACTTTATGAAAAGAAAAGTAAATAAGTTACAAGCTAAGGCGTGAACACACCTTATTCAACATGTAAACGTCACTACAGATATTAGAATTTAGGTTACGACAGGTTCGATATGCCTGCCGTCATTGGCCTCGATGTAGCCCAGGCGAATAGCGAAATTCTGCATGAACCTCTGAAGTATCGGAACATCGATGCTGTCGATGACCTCCTGAATGGTTGTTTTCATATCAGCAGTGGTTCAAAAAATGGTTCAAATGGCTCTGAGCACTATGGGACTCAACCGCTGTGGTCATAAGTCCCCTAGAACTTAGGACTACGGAAACCTAACCAACCTAAGGACATCACACACATCCATGCCCGAGGCAGGATTCGAACCTGCGACCGTAGCGGTCGTGCGGATCCAGACTGTAGCGCCTTGAACCGCGCGGCCACTTCGGGCGGCATCAGCAGTGGTTTTGGGGTATTGCTGTGCAGTTTGTCTTTAACACAGCCCCACAAAATGGAGTCACATGTGCTCAGATCCTGAGAACATGACGGCCAATCGAGGCCCATGCCCAGTGGGCTCTGGGTACCCCAGAGGCAGAATGCGCCCCACAAAGTGCTCCTCCAGAACACTGATCGGTCTCCTGCTTCGATGGGGTCGAGCTCCGTCTTGCATGAACCACATATTGTCGAAATCAGGATCACTCTGGGTAATGGGGTTGAAATCATTTTCGAAAACCTTCACGTACCGTTCGGTAGTCACTGTGCCATCAAGGAATATCGCACCGATTAATCCGTGACTGGAGATTGCACACCACACAGTCATGCACTGAGGATGAAGTGACTTCTCGATCGCGAAATGTGGATTGTCAGTCCCCCAAATGCGGCAATTTTGCTTATAGGTGAACCCATCCAAATGAAAGTGGGCTTCGTTGCTAAACTAAACCGTGCATGCGCATATTAATTCCCATCATGCTCCACGGCCAACCGTGCATTTTGAGCGTCCTAACGCAAACCGTTCCGACGTTATGACAATTTTATTTCATGCAGTTCAATAACTGTCCCCCTATACATTACTGCCAGGTACCAGACTCTAGGAGGTGACCTACCATGGCTTTCCGGTGTTGCTTATTACGCGATTATGCGTGTTTGATCAATTTAAGTTTTGATAAAACATTCTACGTTTGAGGCATCCGAACGTCTGTATTACACACACCACTCCAGCAGTTAATACGTGAGACGGTCAATAAGTAACGCAAGTCATTCCTTTCTTCAGCCAGTTACGGTTGGAAAGATGCAGAATTTGCTGTGGGACATCGTGGAATTATCCTGCTTCAGCGCTTACAATTAATTTCATGAAATTCCGATAGCTCGCGGCGATATACGTAGTCATCCAAATGGCGTCCGTAAAGATGGTGCGTTCAAGACAGAGAGCTGTAATTGAGTTTCTTTTGTCAGAAAACCTGAGCATCGCAAATATTCATAGGCGCTAGCAGAAATCCTACGGGGACCTGTCAATGAACAAAAGCACGGTGAGTCGTTGGACGAGGCGTCTGTCATCATCGCAACGAGGTCTCGCATACCTGTCCGATCCCCCGCACACAGCTGTGACTCCTGCAGTGTTGGAACGTGCGGACACTCTCATTCGAGATAATCGACGGATCACATTCAAACACCTCACTTCTCTACTGGATGTCCCTATTGATAGTGCTGACACTGTACCCGCCAAGTTGAGGTACTGAAAGTTGTGTGCCTGATGGGTTTCTCGCCGACTAAAAGAAGGCCATACAGAGCAGTGAGGCTAATAGTGACAACGTTTTACCGAACATCGTCACAGGCGATGCTACACTGGTACATCACTTCGAACCGGATACAAAACGGCGGGTAAGGTAATGACGAAGCTCTTCTGTGATACCGGTTATTCTGTCTGATGTCCTCTCTCGTGGTACAACGGTCAACTCTGAAGTGTGTTGGGCTACCTTCAAGAAACTGAAGAAACAACTTCAGCGTGTTCGTCACGAAAAAAATTCGAATGAATTTTTCCTTCTCAAAGAAGGCCTCATTCTAGTCAGCGCATACTGAGCAAGATGGTGCAGTGGTTAGCACACTGGACTCGCGTTCGGGAGGACTATACAGGGTGTTCCATTGATAGTGACCGGGCCAAATATCTCACGAAATCTGCATCAAACGAAAAAATCAGAAAGAACGAAACTCGTCTAGCTTGAAGGGGGAATCCAGATGGCGCTATGGTTGGCCCGCTAGATGGCGCTGTCATAGGTCAAACGGATACCAACAGCGTTTTTTTTAAGTAGGAACACCCATTTTTATTACATATTCGTGTAGTACGCAAAGAAATATGAATGTTTTAGTTGGACCACACTTTTCGCTTTGTGATAAATGGCACTGTAATAGTCACAAACGTATAAGTACATGGTATCTCGTGACATTCCGCCAGTGCTGACGGTATTTGTTTCGTCATGCATTACTTGTGTTGAAATGGACCGTTTACCAATTGCGGAAAAGGTCGATATCGTGTTGATGTATGGCTATTGTGAACAAAAAGCCCAACGGGCGTGTGCTTGTATGCTGGTTGGTATCCTGGACGACATCGTCTAAGTGTCCCGACCGTTCGCCGGATAGTTACGTTATTTAAGGAAACAGGAAGTGTTCAGCCACATGTGAAACGTCAACCACGACCTGCAACAAATGATGATGCCGAAGTAGGTGTTTTAGCTGCTGTCGCGGCTAATCCCCACATCAGTAGCAGACAAATTGCACGAGAATCGGGAATCTCAAAAACGTCGGTGTTGAGAATGCTACATCAACATCGATTGCACCCGTACCATATTTCTATGCACCAGGAATTGCATGGCGGCGACTTTGAACGTCGTGTACAGTTCTGCCACTGGGCACAAGAGAAATTACGAGGCGATAACAGATTTTTCGCACGCTAAAGCGACGAAGCGTCATTCACCAACAGCGGTAACATAAACCGACATAATATGCACTATTGGGAAACGGAAAATCCACAATGGCTGCGGCAAGTGGTACATCAGCGACCTTGGTGGGTTAATGTATGGTGCGGCATTATGGGAGGAAGGATAATTGGCCCCCATTTTATACGATGGCAATCTAAATGGTACAATGTATGCTGATTTCATGCGTAATGTTCTTCCGATGTCACTGCATGACAGAATGGCGATGTACTTCCAACATGATGGATTTCCGGCACATAGCTCGCGTGCAGCTGAAGCGGTATTGAATAGCATATTTCATGACAGGTGGATTAGTCGTCGAAGCACCATACCATGGCCCGCACGTTCACCGGATCTGACGTCCCCGGATTTCTTTCTGTGGGGAAAGTTGAAGGATATTTGATATCGTGATCCACCGACAACGCCTGGCAACATGCGTCAGCGCATTGTCAATGCATGTGCGAACATTACGGAAGGCGAACTACTTGCTGTTGAGATGAATGTCGTTACACGTGTTGCCAAATGCATTGAGGTTGACTGAGATAATTTTGAGCATCTATTGCATTAATGTGGTATTCACAGGTAATCACGCTGCAACAGCATGCGTTCTCAGAAATGATAAGTTCACAAAGGTACATGTATCGCATTGGAACAACCGAAATAAAATGTTCAAACGTACCTACATTCTGTATTTTGATTTAAAAATCCTACCTGTTACCTACTGTTCGTCTAAAATTGTGAGCCATATGTTTGTGACTATTACAGCGCCATGTATCACAAAGCGAAAAAAGTGGTCCAACTAAAACTTTCATATTTCTTTACGTGCTACAAGAATATGTAATAAAAATGGGGGTTCCTATTTTTAAAAGATGCAGTTGATAACCGTTTGACTTACGGCATCGCCATCTAGCAGGTCAACCATAGTGCCATCTGGTTTCCCACTTCAAGCTAGACGAGTTTCGTTCTTTGTAGTTTTTTCGTTTGATGCTTATGTCGTGAGATATTTGGACGGTCCCGATCAATGGACCACCCTGTGTAGTTCAACGCCGCCTTCCGGTCATCGTGATTTAGGTTTATCGTAGTTCCCATAAATCGCTTCAGGCAAATGCCGGGATGGTTCCTTCAAAAGGGCACGGCAGGCTTCCTTCCCCATCATTCCCTAATCCGATGAGAGCGATGACCTCTCTGTTTGGTCCCTCCCCCAAATCAACCAACCAAACAATCAACCAAGTCTACGCATCTGAGTAGAGCTGCCAAAACTTCATGGGACTGTTTTTCATCATCCAACCTACAGCCCGGACGTCCCATCTTGTAACTTCCATCTGTTTGGTCAAATGAAGGATGCACTTCACGGGAAGCGGTACATGGATGAATAGGAAGTTACAGACTCAGAAAGACATTGGCTCCGACATAGACCAGTACAGTAGTAACGTGGCGAAGGCCGTCACATTGATCGGAGGTTACAGTGGAAAAGAAGGTTTTGTAGCCAAATGAGTGGGGAATAGATTATTGTACTGGAATCTTGAATAAAACCGACCTGGTACAGAAAAACTGCGTTGCATTTTTATTGAGCGCCCCTTTATGTCTAAATAAATTCTGGCGTTTAAGTTGCAATTCTGTACAAGCACTTTTTCCGCTAACAGGAATAAGTCGTCGGTATATAAGAGGCGACGTTTATTTATCGATATGCCGCACGACAGACTTAGAACCTACAAGAATACCATAAAATTGATTAGAGATTTCATACAGATAATCATTTCTCCTGTTACCTGCTTGCGAATGAGACTGGAAACAAACCAATGGCTTCAGAGAACATGATGTTGCGTCGGCTGTTTTCTTGAGGTAGAAAAGAAAGACGGAGACAGACGCTAGCTAGAAACGTTAAAAGAAAACACTCCCACAGAGAAAATTCTTGCTACGCACTTCTGTGGAGTCCACTTTACCTTCACATCGAGCTCAAATAAACTGACCTACATTCAGCGGAAGACCTTACGTTTTACCAAATGAGAATGAAATGCGCGTGGACTGGTGATGTTGACTGAAGACAGTACACATAAATGTCACTGACAGGTCAGAGCAAAGTTCAGCCAAGAAGTTACAGTGTTAGCTTTCTTATTTTATTTTCCTTTTTTCCTTCAGCTGCGACGTTGTCTGGTGTAATTATCTTAATGGATGCGCTCAATCAATCATCCAACTGCCAACAATACTTTTATCAGAGGTGACACATTTTGCTAAGTCACTTCATTTTAATGTTTCGTAGGCGGCGATAGCTATCGAAGTTTAGATTTTAACTCTTACTATTATGCTACAGGCGCCCGTTACACCATCGACAAGCCTTTTTACCCTTTATTGAGAGTTTACATTTATCGAATTCCATCCAATTCATAACGCATTAACCGGCTTTGAAATAAGCGGTTATCAAGCTAAAGTGTGATATAATGGTCATTGTAAGAGGTTGCAAATGTATGGCAGTCGAATAACACCTTTCCTAATTCGCTATCTTGTCGAAAGTTAACATTTTTAGAACCGTGGCTGTCGTACAGTTATGAGGGTCATAATTTTAGCACCTAGTTTATATTTAAATTATAAACTTCTTAAGCTTTCGTTCCTCTCCGTGACTTCACTCAAAGTTCGTGTCGGAGTTCGTCACATTGGATGGCTTCATGTCAAAAGGTTTTAGACGCTCTTTCTGATGGGAAATGTGTTGAATTTAATTCACAGTAACACTCATGTACTCTTTATGGCTTTTAAATTCCTATTTTAATTCACTAGCCTACGGACTTGTTTTAAGGTTTGATTCGGCCTACCAGACTTTCAAATTATATGCCCGTCTATTCAGCTCTGAGTAGAGTTCATACTAATGTCCTCAATTATTCGATCTAGTCCAATATCTGTCTTCCCCTCCAGTATTCGCACTCTATGTCAGCCTCTAGCACCATGTAAGCTATTTCCCGTCTCTTTTTCATGTTACTGTTCTTCACATATTTCTTTGTAGATTCTACAGACAATACCCTCCTTTAGTATTTCATCAATGCGCCTAAATTTCGCCACAGGTCTGTAAAATCGCATGTCAAACGATTCTATCCTCTTTTTCTCGAGTTTTCTCACAGTCCATGTTTCACGTCGTCACAGTAATGTACTACAGACGTAAATACTCAGAAATTTCTTTTTCAAATTAAAGGCCTGCGTTTCATACTCGTGGTGAGGGAAGCTCTCGTATCCTCTTCTGGTCTGCTTGTCCTATCCTTTTCTCTTGTTCAGCCATAAATATCTTGCTTTCATTGCTGTAGAATTTGTTGTCGTTGTTTATTACACTGTTCTTATTTTAAGTGTAGTGTTAATCTAATTTTCGTTGCTCCACAATTCTTAAGTTTTTCTTTAGTTCCAGTCGATATTCTGAACCCAATAGATTGTCCATTCCGTTCAACAGATCCTATAGTTCTTCCTCACATTCAGAGATGGTAGCAACGTCATCAACAAATCTCATACATACTAAGATGTTTGTTAACAGCGTCCGGTTCAACGAAAGAGAGCCTCGAAAACAATATAATTTTCTTTTTCTAAAAGGTCGCTAAGGCTAATTTTTCGAAGCTAGTATGGGATTTCTTCGAGAAATACTATTGCTCAGTTAATGTGGGTAACTTAAACTAAATCGAAATCCGACAAATAATGAAAGGATACTATTCAGTAAAATTGCAATAATATTAACAGCATTAATACCCATACCACAACATTAAATTTCTTTATCTACACAAGTACGAGTTGTCGCTTAGTAAAGGGTACAAAGCCCATTCGCATTTGTGAACTCATCATCGTGGGTTGAAATGAATTGTAACAACAGCACGACTTGTTGAAGAGATATTTTAGGATTCGGTTGGGGAAGCTACAACATACATTACTGAGGTAGATTTCGGAACTCATAGTAATGTAGCAGCCTCGTTGTTATTCATGATATCACCAGTAAAAAGCAAATTTGGCGAATTGAAAGGATGCTGGCGGCAATCTAAGGCCTACGTGAAAGCAATAGCACGCAAAGCAATTGCTATAAGAATTCTACTTCCAGTTAGAAAATAACGAATACTCAAAACGAAGATATGATGAGTTAGATGGAACAAGCATTCAAATTATCTTTTGTAGTTTGATTTATCGGCTTTTCAGATTTGGTTTTAGAATATCAAAGAACAGTCAAATAGTAATAGGCAATGGTAGTAGTATGTGATGAGAGTATAAATTTTTAACGGTGCATAATACGAATTTTGGGCGCTTGAAAATGGCTTTTTGCGTAAGGTTCGTTCATTGTAAGTTTGGCCGTGAGCGATTTTTCTGAAAATGTTGCTTTGTTGGACTTCGTAGACTGAGTAATTCCAAAGTTTTGGCTGGTGCTGGACCTTTCATAGGATTTATAACACAAACCTTTAGCCATGCCTAGACGCCATCTAACTGAAACAATAGCTTGCAACGTAAATGAAACACAAGATTAAATGGTATCACTGTATTGACAAAATATCATACTAAATTAATTTAAATAGACACGTTCATTAATTCTGTTGCCGTGTGTAACTATGAGTACGCCTAGTGAGATTGCGTCTCAATAAAGTAGTAATAATGGTGGTGTTCCAAATAATTATCTGCAACGATGGCAGATATGCGTCCGATGTGGACCGCTACAGGAACAGAAAAGGTGCCTTCTTCTCGGCAAGACAACTGAACTGATTAATTATTCTAATGCTTCAGCGGTTGCACGCCACAATCGACCTATACTGATTAATATCTTAAGCAATTCTTTATTTATATTCTCAACTTATATCTACGTTTTTGATACATCAACGCCCATCTGATGACTGGATGTTGTGTGATGTCCTTAGGTTAGTTAGGTTTAAGTAGTTCTAAGTTCTAGGGGACTGATGACCACGGATTTTATGTCCCATAGTGCTCAGAGCCATTTTTGAATCAACGCCCATCCTCCAAATGTGCCTTTAAAGTATGTAACATTCGTTCAATAGCCGACAGTGAAAAATGTATCCAAACTGCACTGATGTGAAATACGAAAAACAAATTCCAGCTTACAATCAGCTCCACATAAAAGTCATTTATTTCGGTAGATGATTTCAATTCATGCTTTGAATACTTTCATAATATGTTGAGATATTCGTTGGCAGAGAAAGAAAATATGGTGGAATTTTAAGGAAGTGCGGGACGAAATACTATAATATACTGCTACTCCAGAAAGTGAAACAGCTGTACGAATTAAGGTTGCCATAAACGCTAATATTTTCTGTGGCAGGTACTGCAGCACTTTGTGAAGAAAAACGTCACTACGTTCAGAAGCAGTAGTGGCAGATAATCACCATTTTCTTTTCTCAAGAGAGGACTGACTACACATCCTCTTGACAACGTAATGATATATTATTGGATATATGTTCCACCATTTATGCACAACGCTGTTCTTTCTTGTTTCCCAAAGATGTTTCGGCACACCTTTGCCATCAGCAATGGCTTTTGTTTATTAAAAAACTTCAGAAAGTTAACATATTTTAGGATGTACCTGGTCTAAGAAAGAGAGGCCTGATGACTGGTTTTGTTCGTTTTTGTTCTTACCTTGATTTTACACTATAGGGCAATGCAGCACAAGCTATATGGTGACCTGCACTGGTTGCTTATTATCTGTAAACCAAACGATGTAAATATGAATTTTATCAGTGAGTTAACACCTCCCTTGATTTTTATAAATGTGATTTTGATGTGGCAAAATGTTTTGCGTGTATATTTGTTATTACACCGGTTTTGTTGTGATAGATCCTTCTACTTTCAGGTCCTCAGAGCACTGCACACTCATATTAAGCGTACTTCGTATAATTTTGGTTTAACAAACTCCTCTCCAATTCGCAAATCGTGGTGTAAACGATGGCATTGTGTGTCCTAACCTCCTCGGCGTTCATTCGCTCCGGAGAAAGTTTGGTGCTGACTCTGGACATTGTTTACTCTATTTCTGCGTGCGTGAGCGTGCGTGTGTGTGTGTGTGTGTGTGTGTGTGTGTGTGTGTGTGTGTGTGTGTGTGTGTCTGTGAGCTCCTTTAGCTGTTTGTGTTGCAGTGGAATCACATAACAGCATCGCGTCGAAGAAACCCGAGCCAGTTTAATCTTGTGAACATTGTACAAGAAATTATTGTGACCATAAAGGTAAGTGTAGGTCCTTACTTTCTGAAACCTCAAAGCCACCTCTTCGCCAGAAAAAGCTTTGAACGAACAGGACGGAGAGGCAACATCCATTCGTGACAGTTAGATTAATTGTACCGGATCGTGGAGGACATGCATCATACGAAACAAAGAATAAATGCCTCAGTACTTCGTTTTTCCCGACTGTTCCTATCAGTGTTGCAAAAACGAATGGAAGGAAAAGTCAGAATCGCATACTTGCGGAGAAGGAACGAAATTCTGTTAACTCTTTTAAACGCAGTAACGTGGACAATGCTTATACAGATGAGTCAGATAATAGAAGCGGTGAAGATGCATGGACTAAAGACTGCTAAAAGTACAGGAAGAAAATACCCTTGTTTTATAGTGTTCACTTACGTCGTAACTTAAAAATTAACAAAAAGAAAGCTTTCGGAAAGATATCCCCTGCCATTGTCCAGCGGTTGACCGTCGTCTGATTGCCGCTGCCGTGCTTATATAGCCGCTCCGTCGCCAGTGACGTCACTGGTGCCCATTGCCTCACCATACATGGTGCTACTTAGGCGCCACGACCGCGACGAACGATTCAACTCCCGTTTCACAAGATCCCCGAATGCACTCAGCTACAATCCACCGTCTTTATTGAGGGTATTGTCTGATATTTTTATCTTTGCTGCCCCGTTTGTTACGTTATCCCAGAAGCCGTTGGTCCGTTTAGTAACAGAAGTCTCGTCGAATCCACTTCGGTGTCAGTTTTTGGCGCATGTTCCGCTACACCTAACTTATCGATATAGCGTAGGCGGAAACACTTTTCATGTTCTATGCGACGCTGCCCAGTGCTACGGACAGTCTGACCGTCATGAAACTGCCCACACCCACACTGTATTTTGTACATTCCAGGCCATCTGAAGCCTGCATCGTCTTTCATACGCTTTGTTGGTTGCCAGAACTTTCCTAGGGACCTGAAGCCTGTGCCACTTTGATGTCTCTTCAGGTACCAGATAATCTTCCCTGTTATTAAGTCACAAAACGGTAAAAAACACTCTTCTTCGTGTCTCCTTCGGAGGCCTTCTGCCTTCGTGACTTAGGTGAAACTACTTGCGAAATTTGTCTGTTGTTGTAACCGAGTTCCTTGGAAACTTTACGTAAGTGGCTGAGTTGCCTCGGCAGGTTTTCAGCGTCTGTGACAGTTTCAGTTCGATGTACGAAGGTCCTCAGCACTTACCGTTTCTGTCCCGGATGGTGGTAGCTGGTGGAGTGCAGATCCCTATCCGTTTGGGCGGGCTTGTGGTAAACGCTGTGAGCGAGACGCCCATTGGGTTTACAGCGGAGAAGAATGGCAAGAAATTGTCCTTCTCTACTTCCATCGTGAATTTTATGCGGTCGTAGATGTCGCTTAGGTGTTCCAGGAACTCTTCAAGCTTTTTGTGTCAATGAGGCCATCTGACGAAGGTATCGCCGACATAGCGATAGAAACAAGTAGGCTTTGCGGGGCTGTGTTCAAGGCGACGTCCTCGAAATATTCCATAAAGAGGTTAGCTACAACGGGTGCTAAAAGCTCACCATCGTGACGCCATCCGTTTGGTTGAAGTACTCTCCACCACGTAAAAAAATTTATTTGAATGTAGTGTTTAAATAAATCCTCGATGCTGGCGTCAAAGTGCCGGTACAGCAAGTCTTATAGAATCTGTGATGGGCACACACGTGAATAGGGAAGCCACGTCAGAACTAACCATATCTCCTTCAACAAGGCGTAGGCATTAAATTAGATCGAGGGAGTTAACCACTTGACCCGACTTGAAACGCGAGAATATTGTGTTAATGGATGGAATGCATTCGTACACAAAGAAAGCTATTAAATATTGTGGCGTAACAAGACAGCCACGCCACTCGGAAGTGGCCGAAAGGCACGCGCAAACTCACGCAGGCTAGAGATAGGTCTGAAACAGGATACGTAATGAATGCTATAAAGGAAAGTACGTAGCTGCTGGAATACTTAACTTTAATCCATCCTTGTTGTACATCGCTATTGACGATACAAGTGAGACTCTATAGTTTCAGACAATATTTTGCTAATGTCGCCTTGCCAGGTCGTAGCCATTGACTTAGCTGAAGGCTATTCTAACTATCTGCTCTGCAAATGAGCGAGGCTTCGTCAGTGTGCATCGCTAGCTACGTCGTCCGTACAACTGGGGCGAGCGCTAGTAAGTCTCTCGAGACCTGCCGTGTGGTGGCGCTCGGTCTGCGATCACTGACAGTGGCGACACGCGGATCCGACATGTACTAATGGACCGCTGCCGATTTAAAGCTACCACCTAGCAAGTGTGGTGTCTGGCGGTGACACCACATTCCTCCCCCGCAAATCGGCGAACGGTCGTGTTATGAGGCTTCCGCCCGCCGTGGGGAGGACCCCATGTTGACGTATGCGATGAGGTGGGGAGCCTAACAACAGGCGAGGCTGTGCCACCCGCACCGTGCCATTCGGTCCGAGGGGAGCTAGGAAACGCCTGAAAACCTAGTCCAGGGTGCACGTCAACATGCGGTGTATGCGCCCTGAGAGATACAGGAGGGGCCGAAGGGTCGACCTCCATGTGGTCGGGGCACCCGACGGGCGAAGACGACATCTGGTCCGGAGCGGGCAAGAGTTCCATGGCGGAGAACATCTGGTCACGGGAAGCGATCGGCGGCGCGTGACCCAGGGAGGCGCCAGGCAGTTGCAGCGACGCGTCCACTGCGGGCGGCGCCGGCGGGAGAACAGGCGGCGGCGGCGGTGGCGGCGCGTCGCCATGGGGCAAAATGGAAGGCAGCGTCGGTAACACCTGGGGATGAGGCGAGCCAGTAGATGGGTCCCCAGGGCGCTGACCGGACGGCACCGTCGCTGAAAGCAGACGGGGAGCGGCAGAACCCGTGCGACGACAGAGGCGCAGCTGATTGAGATGCCGACGCACCTCACCAGAGGCCCCCAAAACCAAATACATAGCGCGGCCGAGGCAGCGAAGAATGCGCCCTGCGAGCCAACGCTGTGAACCGCGATAGTTGCGATAATAGACAACGTGCCTGGAGCAAAAGCAGGAGGCTGCCGCTGCACAGGAACCTGATGGCGCGGATGCAGCAAAGACATCAAGGTTCGATGAGGACGACCGTGGAGCAACTCAGCCGGCGAGCGACCATCTCGGGGCTGAGAGCGATACGAAGACAAAAAGAGCAACAACGCGTCCTTCCGAGAATTCGACTCTTTCAACTTCAACATCTGTGACTTGAAAGTCCGGACCAATCTTTCAGCGGCACCGTTTGACTGAGGCGAAAATGGCGCGGATGTCAGATGTTGAATACCATTGGCCTTGCAGAATGATTGAAATCCTGCGGACATGAATTGTGGGCCATTGTCGGAAACAATAGTCTGTCGATGACCTTCAATGCAAAAGATAGCAGATAATCCTTGGATGGTGGCAGATGACGTCGTGGAAGACATCCGGACAACAAAAGGAAAATTACTGAAAGAATCGACCACAACCAACCATCGAGCATTCCAGAATGGACCAGCAAAATCGATGTGCAAGCGTTGCCAAGGGGAAGTGGCTTGCGGCCATGCAAAGAATTTCCGCGGTGGTGCGGATTGTTGTTCGGCACACGCCATGCAAGAAGAGCACATATTCGTAATCGCAGCATCGATTCCAAACCAAGTACAGTGCTGACGAGCAAGTTGTTTCGTTCGCACTATACCCCAATGTCCTTGGTGAAGAAGCCGTAAGACAGAGGACTGTAACGAACGTGGGACCACAACTCTGGACTGATCATTATCAGAACGCAACAACAAAACACCACGTCGAACAAAAAGTCTCTCTTTGTGAGCAAAAAATCGGCGAACCAACGGATCCTCGATCCGTGACTTTGACAAGGGCCATTGCGTAGCAACAAAACGCAGAATGGTAGGAAGGACAGGGTCAACAGCTGTGGCTGCAGCTACACGACGAAAATCAATCGGAAACGATTCGACCACGTCATCGGTTTCCGAATCAATGAACATGCAAGCAAGTTCGGAAGAATCGAATGCTTTATCCTCAGCAACAGGCAAACGGGACAACGCATCGGCGTTGCCGTGCTTAGCAGTGGACCGATACAAGATATCGTAGCGGTAGTGCGAGAGTAAAATAGACCAGCGAATGAATTTCTGCGCTGTACGCGGAGGTACAGGCTTGTTCGGATGAAAAAGCGATGTCAAAGGTTTGTGGTCTGTGATGATGGTAAAATGACGACCATACAAGAAATCATGAAACTTTGTTACACCAAAGACGAGAGCCAAATCTTCTTTCTCTATCTGTGAATAATTTCTTTGCGCTGACGAGAGCAATTTGGACGCAAAGGCAATAGGGCGATCATGCGATCCATCTTTGTGCACAAGCACAGCTCCGATCCCGAAATCCGATGCATCTACCAACAACAAAAGAGGTTTCTGGGGATCGAATGGCTTAAGGCAAGTATTTGAAAGCAACGCCGATTTCAACTGGCGAAAGGCGCGTTCGCATTCCGTCGTCCAGACAAACGGAACACCTTTACGGCGTAAGCGATGAAGCGGAGCTGAAATGGAAGAGGCATTGCGCACATTCAATCACACCTTGTGATTCCAAATCGTGTAATGTTCTTGCTACCTCATCACGCAATGCGTGGGGAACAGTGCGTGCTCTGAAAAATTTCGGTTGCGCGTTTACTTTCAGTTCGAAATGTGCTTCATAGTTCTTAGCGCAACCAAGGCCCGGTGCAAAAATGTCTGCAAATTCGTCACATAGACGAGAAACACTGTCTGAAGGCACAGTCTGGTTCACTGATAGGACCTGATTTACGCTAGACAAGTTAAACAACTGAAATAAATCTAAACCAAACAAGTTCACTGCAGAAGAAGAACGAAGTACGGAAAATGACACAAGTTTTTTTGTCCCTCGTATGTTGCAAGAAGGCTGCACTGTCCTAACACTGGGATATGCTGCCCTGAATAACTAGTTAGCTTAACATTTGCGGCACGCAACGGAGGTTTGCCCAGTTGTTTGTACGTGTCGTGATTGATCAACGTAACTGCAGCTCCGGTATCGAGCTGGAATGGTATCACTTTGCCTTCAAAGTCCAAGTCTACAAAAAGTTTATTGTCCTGCTGACGACAAGAGCGACTTTCTCGTGCAATTTGAACTGATACTGGTACAGAAGCACTTGCGACCTGACGAGATTTCCGGCGACGTCGACGCACACGTTTTGTGGGACGAACACAGTCACTGTTAGAGAAAGTGGCACTGGACGGAGTGGAATTAACTACATGAATGTCCATGGGCGAAGGTCCACGAGCCTGAGTGTCCTTGGTCCGATTCCGGCGCGAAGCAAAGGGCATGGAATGGTCGTGATTGTTCGATCTGAGCTTTTTCTGGCAAACACTTTGAACATGTCCTTTCTTAGTACAATAAAAGCAAATAGCTTGGCGTGACTGGCAATTTTCACGCGAATGTCTAGTAGCACACCGCCGGCATGATTTCACTGCCGTTGCTCGCTTACGCAGCACATGTGGAGAGCGAGGCGGCAGCTAAGCGGACGAGCGCGAGGGCTGTTTATCGTTCCGTGCAGCGCGCCCGGCAGGCCGGTTAATGTGACACACGGCTGGCGAAGTTACAAATGATTCGTGTGCAAAGTCAAGTGTGTCTTGCCTATCTAATATGTCTATCACTTGTTGAAGGGAGGCATTAACTAGTTTCAAAATCTGTTCCCGTATACGAACATCAGAAACGTTCTGTGCAATTGCATCATGTACCATTGTATCTGAATAAGGGAGTCCACATTCACACTCAAAAGCACAATCCCTAGTAAGGCCTTGCAATGTTGGAACCCACTCCCTATTAGTCTGACCGGCCGTACGTTTTGTATGAAAGAACGTATACCTTTTTGCAACGACATTTACTGTTTCTTTGAAATAGGCATCTAACGCCGACAGAGTCGCGACGTCGCGTCGGGGAAACAATTTCACTATCACACGGTAGGTGGACACACCTACACAGGCCAATAAAAAAGGCTGCCGCTCGTTACCTTGAATTCTGTAGGCGGCGAGATGGAATCCAAATTGGCGTGACCACTCCGTCCAGGATTCCATAGCCGGGTCAAATGGCCGGAACGGGGGTGCAACAGCATGTTGTGGCTGCGGTAGTGGTGAAGCGGCGGCCGCCGCATCGTTTTGCATTGCACGTTGACCCTGGACGAGCTGTCCAAGGGCATCCAATAACGCCTGCGTCTGCTGATTCTGCAAGCGATAAAATGCGGACAGTACATCTGGAGATTGTGGCGAAGCCATGACACAAGCAAACTTAAGCAAAGCAAGTATAAAGAAGAAGACCACTTTTACTCTCGTCGCCAACTGCTGTGGCGTAACAAGACAGCCACGCCACTCGGAAGTAGCCGAAAGGCACGCGCTAACTCACGCAGGCTAGAGATAGGTCTGAAACAGGATACGCAATGAATGCTATAAAGAAAAGTACGTAGCTGCTGGAATACTTAACTTTAATCCATCCTTGTTGTACATCGCTATTGACGATACAAGTGAGACTCTATAGTTTCAGACAATATTTTGCTAATGTCGCCTTGCCAGGTCGTAGCCATTGACTTAGCTGAAGGCTATTCTAACTATCTGCTCTGCAAATGAGCGAGGCTTCGTCAGTGTGCATCGCTAGCTACGTCGTCCGTACAACTGGGGCGAGTGCTAGTAAGTCTCTCGAGACCTGCCGTGTGGTGGCGCTCGGTCTGCGATCACTGACAGTGGCGACACGCGGGTCCGACATGTACTAATGGACCGCTGCCTATTTAAAGCTACCACCTAGCAAGTGTGGTGTCTGGCGGTGACACCACATTAAATAAAATAACTTCATGTTTTCTCATTCGAAAAATAACAACTGTTGGTTAGTTTTCTGACAAAAACGTCTCATGCTCTTCTGTGGTCGTGTTTATTACAGACTACCTTGGTCATAATCAATCAGGAACAAATCTATTCGAACGTTACAATATTTCTTTGATAGTCTAGTTAGGGTGTAATCTGAGACTTTTTAATTATGTGAAAACTGTGCGTTGCTAGCAGGTTTTATCGGATATCCTGAAAAAGTACTTACATGCAGAAGGGTTGCTTTTGTACAAAAAAAAGAGTTCAATTATATTCACTATAGCATCCAACTAACGTTTATAAAGCTATGGTGTCAATGACTGTACTCTATGTTACACCTTGTTTTCATTTCTGTTTTAAGTGGTTGGCATTTGAGATCTAGAAGGGTGGACTGCTTCCGACACCGTCAACCAATGGGAACCTATCAGCGTCGGTCGCCTGCCACTGTGTTGCCACATCCTCTTCACGAAGCACTACGCCTATCGATTCTCAAACAAACAACTTTTCTTTATACAAAATTTCGTTTATTTCAAGCAGAAACTTAACTTCGGGCATAACTGAAATTAAGAACGGATTTTTATATGGTTATAGGTTCTATGTAATTCTATTCCATATGTCAGTTTTAGAATTCTTTTGTGATTTTTGTATCAGATAAGTCATCTAACTTCATAGCTCTTAAGAGAATAAAATCACTAAAATTGCCAAAGGTGCCATTCTCTTAAGCTTATACATAGCAAACTCAGTACTGTACATAACACTGGAAAGTTCCGTTGCTGAACGAACTTCTTCGATAATCAACTGAAAAAAGGTATTTCAATGACGACTAGGTTTCTAGATACTAAGTGAAAGTTTGTAACTGTTTCCTAGGCGGGAAAAACTATCCGTTTCAAAACAATTAAAGTATTTCTTTTCCTAATTAGAAAGAAGTACTTATTTTATAAATAGAGACTCTGTAGAGATCTACACTGTACGTGAATTCCGGATTCATTACTTCATTTTTGTGGGAGACAGAGACACTACAATGATTGCCTATAGCCGCAAAGAGAATGTAACTGCGAATAGAAACTGGTCAATAGCCGTTGACTGTGCTATAACCAGTTTTCTTCCGGAAGAAGGAGGTTGGATGTCGCTCTGGTAAACTACAGGGCTATTACAAATGATTGAAGCGATTTCATAAATTCACTGTAGCTCCATTCATTGACATATGGTCACGACACACTACAGATACGTAGAAAAACTCATAAAGTTTTGTTCGGCTGAAGCCGCACTTCAGGTTTCTGCCGCCAGAGCGCTCGAGAGCGCAGTGAGACAAAATGGCGACAGGAGCCGAGAAAGTGTATGTCGTGCTTGAAATGCACTCACATCAGTGAGTCATAACAGTGGAACGACACTTCAGGACGAAGTTCAACAAAGATCCACCAACTGTTAACTCCATTCGGCGATGGTATGCGCAGTTTAAAGCTTCTGGATTCCTCTGTAAGGGGAACTCAACGGGTCGGCCTGCAGTGAGCGAAGAAACGGTTGAACGCGTGCGGGCAAGTTTCACGCATAGTGATGTGAAAGATTCGGTGTTTAAACCTCCTCTACCAAGAAACGTGCCAGAACTGCGAGCTCGCATCAACGATGCTTTCGAACTCATTGATGGGGACATGCTGCGCCGAGTGTGGGAGGAACTTGATTATCGGCTTGATGTCTGCCGAATCACTAAAGGGGCACATATCGAACATTTGTGAATGCCTAAATAAACTTCTTGAGTTTTTGTATGTGTGTGCAAAGCATTGTGATAATATCTCAAATAACAAAATCATTGTAGAGCTGTGAAATCGCTTCAATCATTTGTAATAACCCTGTATATGTCGGCGTTATGGTGTGCTTAAGCAGAAACTCGGCGGCAGGGAGTGTTCGGTGAGGCGCCTCTCTGTCTCACCGCCATTATGCTGTGCCCCGAACTGCTCTTCGTCAGCCGTTGGCGGCACTGTGATCTACTCCACTGACGCGAACACAATAGGGGGCTTTCCCGATTTCCGCTTGCAGCAGACGCCAGATCCGTTGCTCCGCGCGGCGGAAACCGTCTACAGCAGTGCCAACATTGGCGATGCGGCAGCCACTCACGAATACTGCGCCCGCACATGTCAGACAAGATGTGCGGCAAACTAACCGCAGCAGTACCACTGTGCAAGCCATCTGTTACTCACACTGTGCGTCTTGCTTCACAAACAATGAACGGTAATACTACTTACAGCTCTTCTACTACTGGCGCCTATACCAGCTCAGCTATGGTTCCCGTAATTTCTGTCTGACGTACCACGACATGTCTCTTAAATTCGCTAAAAACTGACGTAATTTGCGAAGTAGAAACCAGGACATTCCCCATAACCTTACAAGAGTGAATTAATTAATCGAAATATTTTATCAGCTCTGTGATTACTAGGCGCTATAGATTGGAACCGCGGGACCGCTATGGTCGCAGGTTCGAATCCTGCCTCGCGCATGGATGTGTGTGATGTACTTAGGTTAGTTAGGTTTAAGTAGTTCTAGGTTTTAGGGGACTGATGACCTCAGAAGTTAAGTCCCATAGTGCTCAGAGTCATTTTTGTGATTACTACCGTCTGTTGTTCTACCAAAACAACGGTTCCATGAAAGCGCATAGTATATTTTGTATGACAGTCTGTGAAATCTTATGAGACTTAATTGCTAAGGTCATCAGTCCCTAAGCTTACACACTACTTAACCTAAATTATCCTAAGGACAAACACACACACCCATGCTCGAGGGAAGACTCGAACCTCCGCCGGGACCAGCCCAGATTTCACAATTGCTGCTGATTTCGTTCTACGCAATGCCACATTTTCTGCCACTTCGAACTCATTAGTAAGTTTGGAACTTAGTCTAAAATACAGTGTTTTGGTTTCAAAGGCATATGATGTTTAACGGTATGACAGCACATTCATAATTTCACTCCTATTACAAATTTTTCCCCATTTGAATAAATCTGAAACAAAATAACAGTCCATTTTGAAGTGCTTGCAGACTACACGTTTGATTTATGTATTACGATATGATCCTTAATATCTGGTGTGTATAATTAAACTTTAGCTACTCACAGAGGCCCAGTGTGGGATCTATTTATTGTATGGCAGCGACACTTGCTAGGTATGCTAATGTGTTAATGTAAAACCGATTTAAGCTGGAAAAAATTAGTTCCAGTTTTGACCACCGGGTGCAAACATGGCGGTGTGGATGCAAGAAAGACGTGTAGATATGTTTCCACGTGTAATGGATTCGGTACCGGACATGGGTAGAATCTGTCGAAACAGTGAAAAAGGGATAATGTTGATTACATTATTAACCACCGCTTACACTATTCGTTCAATATGAGCATCCGAGACGTTGACGAGGTGCTATACAGCGCCAGATTTGCACCTGGTGGCCAAAAATTAAACTACTTTTTTACAGTGTAAATCAGTTTCGTTTTAATGCATTAACATATCTATCAAGTTTCGCTGCCAATCGCTAATTGACAGCCCACATTGGAGTTCTGTGAGTAGCTGCACTTTATTTATAAGCGTCTTGCATTTGCTCTTCCCCCATGTGCAATGAAAAAATAACATAAAATGCACATTCTACTTCATACTCACTTCTCCCCCGTTTTATGGAGAACCATTTTTCTGAATACTCTCCTTGGAGTTAACACTTCCTCTTTGGCATTCTGAGTTCACTTAAAGCAATAAACACTTTACTAACCAAATAACCGCCATACGATTATGACAGAAAAGCAGAGAACAACAATGTTGCAAAGCTTAAAAGGAGTGAAATAACATCAGAAGCGTATGAGTTTCTAATCAAAGACTTCTTCATCTTCAAACAAATGTGTGCGTATTATCGTTATATTCCTTGGATCGTACTGATACTGATAAACAAGCGAAGTGGTGGTAACTTACATTAGGGACAGATATTTGGAGATCGATCATGTGTTACCAGGCTACCGCCTCACATCTTCCGCCGCTATCAGCTAGCACAGTTTGCGGAAGTTTTTAAACAGATACTAAGTTATTTAGACTTGTAACCTTGTATTTTTTTCGGACTTCAACAGTGTGTTCAATCATCTTTATCACCAAACTATTCTAATGAGGTTGTATTTTCGCTGCATTATTTGTCAATGAGCTCAGTGAGTTGTTTAGATATTTCGCCATTTTCTAAGGCATAAGTAAGTACTTTTTTTAATAGTCGGGTTTCGGCGCAATCAGTCACAAATATTTTAATTCGGAAAGCTGTAATTAAATGCCATAACTTGTTTCTGTCCAGTAGCCCCAGTCACAGACGGCTTCGCTTGTTTTAGTACAGCGTCAGAATCGTTAGCAACATGTCGTTTGCTATTGTACTTCAAAACAATATCAAAGAGTAAAGACTATTTTATGTGTTGTGTGGGAGACTTAAGAAATACATACAAATATTCTAACGTCGATGGAATTGAAAACATATAAAGTGAATCAGTAGTGTGCTGTTATACAATGAAGGGCCAAAGAAACTGGTGTAGGCATGAGTGTTCAAATGCAGAAATATGTAAACATGAAGAATACGGCGCTGCGATCGGCAACGCCTGTGTAAGTCAACAAAAGTCTGGCATGCTTGTTAGATCTGTTACTCCTGCTACAATGGCAGATTATCATGATTTAAGTGAGTTTGAACATGGTCTTACAGTCGGCGCACGAGAGATGGTACACAGCACCTCCGAGGTAGCGACGAAGTGGGGATATTCCCGTACGACCATTTCAGAAGTGTATCGTGAATATCAGGAAGAAGGTAAAACATCAGATCTCCGACATCGCTGCGGACGGAAAAAGATCCTGCAAGAACGGTACCAACGACGACTGAAGAGAAGCGTTCAACGTGACAGAAGTGCAACACTTCCGCAGACTGCTGCAGATTACAGAGCTTGGCCATCAACAAGTGTCAGCGTGCGAACCACTCGACCAAATATCAACAATATGGGCTTTCAAAGTCGAAGGCCTATTCGTGTACCCTTGATGATTGCACGGCACAATGCTTTATGCCTCACCTTGGCCTGTCAACACCGACATTTCGCTGTTGATGACTGGAAAAATGTTGCCTCGTCGGACGAGTCTCGTTTCAAATTGTATGGAGCCAACGGGTATGCAGACAACCTCATGAATGCATGGACCGTGCATGTCAGCAGGACACTGTTCAAGCTGGTGGAGGCTCTGTAATGGTGTGGGTCGTGTGAAGTTGGAGTGATACGGAACCCCTGATACGTCTAGATATGACTCTGACAGGTGACACGTACGGAAGCATCCTGTCTGATCACCAGCATCCTTTCATGTCTATTCTGCGTTCCGACCGGCTTAGGCAATTCCAGCAGGGCAGTGTGACACCCCACACGTCCAGGATTGCTACAGAGTGTCTCCAGGAACACTCTTATGAGTTTAAACAGTTCCGCTGTCCACCAGACTCCCCAGACATGAACATTATTGAGCGTATCTGGGATGCTTTGCAACGTGCTGTTCAGAAGAGGTCTTCCCTCCCTCCATACCTCTTACGTGATTATGGACAGCCGTACCGGATTCATGGTGTCATTTCCCTCCAGCACTACCTCAGACATTTGTCGAGTCGATGCCACGTCGTGATGGGGCACTTCCGCGTGTTCGCGGAGGCCCTTCACGATGTTAGTCGGGTGTATCAGTTTCTTACGCTCTTCAGTGTGTAACTGAATAATAGGAACATAAGAACATCTGACATGGATAAAATAACACGGTCGTTTGGTTTTCTACACGATGCAACCTTCTCTAATAACAAATGAACGCAATACATATTGAGCCGTGGTAAAAATTGCTGTTTTGAAGTGCGCGCCGCAGCGCGTAGTGTGAAGCTGTCGCCCTCCGTTTCTGGCGTTGGCGCCGCTGTGGCAATCGCATCATTGTTGTCTACCTCTGGTGGGCACGGGGAAAGGTTGCCTGTTCACGTGCATTTAAGGGGCGCTATGAGCTCGCCAGTGGGTCAGTCTGGGTCAGTCTCTCGTCCGAATTTGTTAGGCAGTTAGTGTCTGTCTGTCGTTTGGAGTGCTAGTATGTCTGTCGTCCAGATCAACCTTTAATGCCGGCAAAATGAGAGTCGTTCCACTGCGCCAGTAAGAGAATTCAGCAAGTGGTCACCCGGTCGGGGATTAGTTCCTGCATTTGAGTCTGTGCGTTAGGCCACCAGTCTGCTCGAGTTTGCTCAGGCAATGGTCATTGGCGGTTGCATCGATCGGTTGGTCGGTCGCGCACTGAGACACAAGATGACTCGTCCGTTTTGAGCGTCGTCGCATGTGAGGTCGCCACGTGAGTCCAGTGGGCCGCGGCGTATAGCGAGGAGTAGTGACCTCGCGGTCGACACGAAAGCAACAGGAGTCAAACCACGACATCAGTCTGGCAGGTGGGAGCTGCGACACCGTGAGACGGGAGATCGGCGCGCCTTCCTGCGTCCGTTGAAGCGGCTGGCAGCGGACGGTTCGGGACAGCGATTTGGGGGTGCTGCGCCAGGTCTTCTCGAGAAATCGCAGTTTATTAGAAGTTAAGTGATTGGTGATATGTTGTTTGATTTACTCTTGTTAAATTCTACTTGTTTTCTTGGTGATGTCACCAGCCGTTTTTCTTTGGGGTCGTCCCACCATTCTTCTCCGTTTGCCCACCCGCAGGAAGGTGTTTTTTTTTTTTTTTTTTTTTTTTTTTTTTTTTTTTTATAAATTGTATGGTCCGGTTTCCCCTTGTAGAGTAGGGGCGAGTTAGAGCAACCTGCAGTTCGGGTTGTTCGGTAATCTCCCTATCAATCTACCGTACGTTAGTAGTTGCCTCTGTCATGTTTGTCGGATTTGGTGTGTTAACGAATTTATTGCTTGGAGTGTAACGGTATAATACCTGAAATATGTTTTGATCTTTGGAATGTTTGATATTATTGCCTATGATTTTGAGAGGCGGTATCTGTGTACTGTAGAGCATCTTAACTATTGTTTGGCCAACCTTGTAGAATTTTATATAAGATTGCACTTAATGGGCTTTTATTTAAATGATCATTTTAGTATACAAAGTTGCCACCCTTTCACCGTAAGACTTTTCTTGGAGGTTAAAATGAAGTTGCACCTTCGGTGAAAATGTTAATATTTTAATTGTTAGTGTTTTATACTGTTTCCATCCCTCCTACCGAGGGTGCATAGTTTGTGTGCTTGTGTAAATTGTTAAAACTTTTAGTTTAAAGTTATCTTGAGTGTTGCAGATTTGTACCAGTGTATTCTTTCAGAGGCTGTTGTGAGCGGTCGTAACTACGGTCGTGTCAAAAGGATTGCGGCAAGGTTCTCTGCCCGAAAGCTCGCACAGTCAAAACGTGTTTCTTTCTGACTCTGAATAAATTGTAACTTTATTTAGAGGGTGCTTCCTGATTTTAATTTTAAATCTATTTCTTTTTTAAAAAAATGCTTTTAGGCACTATTAAAGTGAATAAAGTTCCCATTGTTAAAAGGAATTTGGTTATGATTTCATCAGTTACTCCCTGGCAACTACTTCCACGCTTACATAGTGTGATTAAATGTGTTAATGTTCTTGATGAATCGCTAGTAAATAAAATAAATTCTTAAGAATTTTCTTTGAAAATAAATCACGGTTCACATATATTTTTATTTAATTCTTTATCGTGTAAATTTACAATTAAAAAGTTTAGGGCAATAAATGACCAAAACAAGCGCTTCCAGTTACTAAAAAATTTCGTTGTTGGCCTAAGGTGGAAGTTCCATACCAGTATCAAGAGATACCGGCTGACTGCCGTCCAGGTGTCCCTGGAACCGAAGTGCCACGTGCTGCAATCATTTATCTCGCGAGTCCAGACAGCATTCTGCAATTAGCGCCCCACTTCACCAGATTGCAGGTGCTGCCGCCAGCGCGTTAATCACAACAAACACGTCGATGAGCGGCGCGCCTGCCCCTTCAGTGCGCAGACAGCGGCGCCGCCATTAATCAACTCCGAGGAGGACGCTGCCAATACAGACAGGTGGGGCAGTCGAGTTAGCCAAGACCGGCTGGCAGCCCAGGAGGCAGCCAGCCGTGACAAGTAGGGGTGCGGAAAAAGCCGATCGGCTAGAACCGATACCGATATTTTTAGGCATTTGTTTGGTCTGGGCTATAACAGGTGTGTTTTGCTTTTATTTTTTGCTAATAACCGTAAGAAAATATAAATATAAATCAGCCAGCTGTGCTAATTTTTTAAAAATTAAACCTGTTTTAAAAAGGTAGCTATTTAAATAATGGCAACCAATGCTGTACAATCGCAATAAGGTCATGAGATGTTCGATTGACTCTTTTATTAGAACATGTTATGCGTTTCGGGATTACACCCATCTTCAGACACCTGCTACAAAAAAGTACAAAACATAAGTGAACAGCACACTCAACACGTCTCAACGTTACAGAAAATGAAGTTCATGAAATTTGTGATTTGAAATATTGCATTATTCTAGAAAATGAGGAAAGCAATCATTGCTGTTTTCATAACAATGCCGACAGAAAAGGGCAACAAACACATGGCGTAAGACTTGGTACAACACTGCTGAGACAATACAGTGATGAGGCAGACACGACACCGACCAACTATCGATATAAACTAGTCCGGGAGATAGCAGCGTCACGAGTGAGGAATGACTGCCAGTCAGACACACCTCGGTGCTAATAATATCAGTGAGCGAGCTGTCCGTGTCTAGAATGGGGAAGGTGTGCGATTTATCCGAGTTTGAAGAAGAGTCCGGAGGCTCTGCACGAGCATTTCGGAAACTGCTCGACTTTTCGAGTGTTCGAGGAGAGCTGTGGAGAGTGTCTTTCACAAGTGGCAAACCTTAGTGTAATCACTTCCAGACGTCGTGGGGTTGGGCGGCGACCCCTCATTACAGATGTCGGACGTCGTAGGCTGGGCAGACTCGTACAACAGGACAGGCGGCTAATTGTGGCGGACGTTCAAAATGTTCAGATGTGTGTGAAATCTTATGGGACTTAACTGCTAAGGTCATCAGTCCCTAAGCTTACACACTACATAACCTAAATTATCCTAAAGACAAACACACATATCCATGACCGAGGGAGAACTCGAGCCTCCGCCGAGACCAGCCGCACAATCAATGTCTGCAGCGCCCAAGACCGCTCGGCTGATCCCGCGCGTGGCGGAAGCAACATCAGACTTTAATGCTGGAAGAGTAAAAGTGTGTCTGAACACACAGTGCACCGAACACACCTAACTATGGTCTTCTGCAGGCGAGGACGCATGCATGTGCCAATGGTAACTCCACGACATCGGCAACTAATACTGAAATGGGCATGTGACCATCGGCACTGGACTTCGGCGCAGTGTCAGAGCGTTGCACAGTCTGATGAATCCCTTCCTGATCGTGCCGATAGAAGATCGCCAGTAGGTCGTCTTCCAAGGAGACACCTGTACTACGGGACGGAAACAAGCTAGCGACGGCTCTGGGGATCATTCACGTGGGCGTCCTTCTGTCGAGTGGAGCTCGTGCAAGTCTCCATGACGGCCAAGGAGTATCGTACCATGCACACCCCTTCATAACGATCATGTTTCCCGACGGCAGTGTTTCAACGACATAATTATCCATCTCACAAGGCCGAGGGTGTGATGCAGTGGTTCGAAGAACACAGCGGCGGGTTCCAATTGACGTGCTGGCCACCCAATTTGCCAGGTCTGAACCCGATCGAACACATCTAGGATGTGATTGAACGTACCGTCGGAGCTTATCGCTCCCCTCCTCGGAATTTACGGGAATTTTTTAAGGGAATCAGGTGACTTGTGTGTGGAGATGTAGTCCCAACTCCTTTCAGCGACGTACCAAGATCTCACTGCTTCCATGTCTCGATGTGTCGCCGTTGTTGTCCGTGCCAAAGGTGCACATAACGGCTGTTAGATAGGTGATCATATTGTTCTGCGTTATCAGAGTATGTCCCTCTTACCATGTGTCGTGTCCTAAAGCACATGCCTACGTGCAGTGTGCAAGACTTCCCCCACCTGCTCTGTACGGTAGTTTCTCGCTCTCAAGGCCGGACATCCGTTGTATTGCAGAGTGGCATCAACCACGGTCTGGAGAATTCTTTTACGTAATGATATAGCAGTGAAGTAGAGTGTTTCATTTGCTTTAGAAGATCAAAGAGTTACCTGCCATTTCTATGAAATAATAAAAGAGGAAAGAAATTATTGTGATCTAATAAATTAAAAAAACTTAACAACAATTCATTCATAGTACAAGAACAGAAACTAACTGACATGCTGCCTGTGTCTATATAATATGCATTTACCTGCCAGCAGCCTTTGAAAAGGGACAAATTAACACGAAAAATAAAGTACGCCAACATCACTTTTCACCTTTTAGCACTGACTATTCGTAATGCCTAAATAATGGCATTACCCCCAACTGCAATATGATTTTTGAAAAGAGTTTCAAATATTTAGAATCAGTAGTAGAGTACCGGTGTTTTCTTGTAGTATTCAACGACTCATCACTTTTCAAGAAAAGCAGGGAGTAGTGGACAGACTAAGTTCTTGCGTATTTAATTTAATATTTCGATTCTATGCATCATGAAACTGAGAGACTTAAAATTTTTCAATCTTTGTTCGATTAATACATTTATTAAGGAAATAACAGGAATAAAAAACCGAAATTCGATTATTTCAGAAACCGTTTATTTTTGAAAAATTTTAATAGTCAGTTTAAACTGGCGTGAAAAAAAAAACAACGATATAACCGAAAACGTGTTGTTTCAGCTGTAATCGCCATCCCTAATGACAAAACTGTTCTATATGGTGTACAATGGAAATGACTCAGGCGAAATTCCCACCAATTTACAAGAAAAATGCGTTTAGTGCAGTTGTAAAAAAGTAAGATGCTGTCAGGTGTGGGAGTATTACCTAATTATCAGTTTAGTAAGTCGTAGTTGCAAAGTACTGAACGAATTACAGTATTTGCAGCAGTATGCAAAAACAACTGTAAGCCGACCTCACTGATGACCAAGCGCGGTTCCGCTTGCAGGGGGTAGGACGTCAAACGGGCCGACTTGGAGCAGGAGAGGCATCACAGGACATTTTAATTTCCAGTGTCTAAACTTTTACAAATAATTTCATAAGATTTCGTCATCATCACCAAGAAGGATTCAGGATTCACACTAATTGCAGTGGAAGTTTGAAAAAATAACAAATAAAATTTTTTTACGTGTGAAATTTCATCATTTTTTACACTTCCTAATGGCTGCATTTGTTGCTATAGGTACACTTTTCTTCATAAATTAGAGAGATTCTTCGATGAATTTTCCACAGCATACATACGATACTTACAGGTGTATGAAACTCCAGAATTTATTAAATTTATGAAAAAACGAATGAGCTGTTATATTTTAAATATCATGTATAGAAAAAACACAAGTTTTATAGTTAACTACCTCAATGTTTACCACAGTTTTTAATAGATTTTTTTCGAAAATTCTAGAGTTTCATAAACCTTTAAGTATGGTTTGCATGCTGTGCAAAATTCATCGAAGAATCTCTCTTACTTATGAAGAAAAGTGTACCTATAGCAACAAATGCTGCCATTAGTAAGTGAAAAAAATGATGAAATTCCACATGTAAAAATAAATTATTTCGCTATGTTTTCGAACTTCCACTGCTAAGAGTGTGAATTCTGAATCCTTCCTGGTCATGCTGACAAAGTTTTATAAATTTATTTGTAGTAGTATAGACAGTGGAAATTGAAATATCCTGTGGGGCCTCTCCTGCTCCAAGTCGGGCCGTTTGACGTCCTACCCCCCCTTAAGTACTGTATACGAATACACGATTCAATACTGAAATTATGTGTAAGCTAGGAGGAAGGGCCAAGGGATCAGCAGCTGGAAGCAGTTGAGAGGAGATGATTCTAGGTCGCAGTTGAGTGCTACTTCAATCTGAGAGTGGGTGATAAGACCCAAACAAATTCAATGACTTGTCTTTCAGTGTGTGTGTTTTTTCGATTAATGTATCAAACACAATAAGGTAGATGATCACCTCTAAACGAGTTTCAGCACACCTCACTGTCGTGGTTGTCTGACGAATTCGGTTACGCAAACTTGTACGAGGCTCAATAGTAATGCCTCCGAATTTTTCTCCTGAAAACTCTTAAAGATTATTAAATAAAACAAACGTTATTAGCATTTCACACATTTGTTCTTCATTTATATGTATTTCCCAATATAGTCAGCCTGGCGGCAAGCACATTTGACACAATGAGGCACCCGTTTGTTGATACCGTCACTGTACAATGTTTGACGGAGTGAAGCCACACCTCTACTTGCACCGCATTACTATCAAAGTAAAGTCCTCGAAGGGATGCTTTAACTTTGGGAAACTGATAAATATCGGATGGGGCCAAGGCGGGACTTTACGGAAGATAATCAACGACAGTGAACACGAGGTCTCTCACAGATGTCGCAGCGTTCGCGTGTAGTCTGGCAATGTTCTACTGAAGGAGAGGGTGCTCCGTATGTGGACAAACTCTTCGAATTCGAAACTCGATTGCAGCTCACTGTTTCTCAAGCAACAACATAGTTTTGTTACACACCGCCAGGTTGCTGCTTCAATCTGAAGCCCTTTAACAGCAGAGGGCTGCAGATATGTAGACATCAAGAATTAGGGCTGTTAACAAAATATATTTCTCATTTAGAATCTAGGAATTTTCACATAATACTTGGGAATCATTACTTTTCAATACGGCCCTGTATATCTAATGCCTTACAGTAACTATGGCAGTAAGAGAATTCGACGGACAGACGGTATAGAGATGGGCGGTGATATGCCAAGTTCGCCTGTTTATACGCTCTGGCACAAAACAGCTGAAGTGGACAAAGAACAATGCCCATAATCTTCTTATGGCAGAAGGAATCGAACTGTTTTACCATGTTCATCAGAGAACAGCGCCAGAGACGATGATTTGATTGAAGTAAAAGGTTGATATTAAAATGAGTCGGAAATACAGGTCAGATGTCTGAAAAATACAGAAAAGAATTAAACTGATTGTAAAGTTTAGTCAGTGCTCTTCAGACTACGTAGCGTCTTAACGACTGCTTAATGATGAGCTCATCTTTTCCTGAGATTTCCATGGAATTCACTGACCTTATACTGCCTGGCTCTGTGGTCCAGGACGGTAGGGGTACGTTCAAACTGAGATATTTAAGACATCGATATTCGCCCACAAATACAACAGTAGGTCCAATGTACATTCGCTATGTAAATTAAATGCAGCAAGACGTTGAGTGAACTCATTTTCTTCCTTTTACTCTTTTCATTTTGCACTCCTAGGAGTGGAGTGGGCTAATCGAGATTCGACATGTTAAGAGTGGTGATTATATTCAGTCAATTATCAGACAAGCTGATAGTGAGGCGAATGGGGGATCACAGTTGGGAAGAAACGGGAGGGACTTACCAGTTCCTGTATACGCTTTACAACCAAGGCAAACCTCCCGCAAGCGTTGAACCCGGGTATTTGAACCATATTAACTTGTTTCCAGGACAACATCCTTCTTTGAAGATGTTGTCCCAGTCAAAACACAAAATTATGTGTGCGTGTGAGGTGTGTAAATGTTGTATGTATGTGTATGGGTTAGTAATCAGAGAACAGTGTCATTTCGTGTCGTGATTAAATGCAACAGCTCGGAGATTTATTAATACATAATTTCGCTTAACTCACTTGTAAGCAACAGGTAAACACATGGCTCAAATGTGGTTATTTTTTGAATTGCTTCTTCATCTGATGAAGGAAGAGTCATTTTGCAAGGTAAAAGTTAGTTAATACAACATCACAATTCGGTGTTAAATTCAGTATGAGCACAAAATTTGTAATGAAATTGCAATTGACTGTTCTGTTTCGAACTTAATAAAACGTAATACAAGGCGAAAACTGGATGACCACCGCAGATTTTAATTCCTGTAGACAGTAATCTAAATATTGAAATTATTTCATTACAGTTCTATTCCATACACTGTCTTAATTTTGTTCATAATTTACGTATTAATTAGATACCTTACAGGTTACATACATTTACTCATAAACCCAGTACAGATATCCGGTTGTCTGTTTTGTGTACACACTAGTGAATAGTAACACTTCTGAAGACACAAGGACAATCAGTTCATATTGACGTAATCGGCTTTGTGGCGTCAACTTCGCTCCATTGAACTCCCACGCAAGATTTATGCAGTGAACCGCACATGGCACATTACATCAGTATGTTTACACAGCTCATCAGTTAAGTTGTTTTAATTCAGATACAGCACAGTGTGAAACTACCTAGCATGGAAACATGGCCTATACTTTCACTAATAACAAGTTAATGAATATAGTCGAATTTAAACATTCATTACGTCACAAATTTACTTTGTGGAAATATAGTAATGGTAGAAGCAATTTCTAAGCAAAACAAGAGCGTGGACAGCGAAAATCAGCAATTTACTGTTATCGCTCGTATTATCATCTTCTTGCACATTCATCTCAATCGAGAAATTAAA
Source organism: Schistocerca piceifrons (assembly GCF_021461385.2). Lineage (NCBI taxonomy): Eukaryota > Metazoa > Arthropoda > Insecta > Orthoptera > Acrididae > Schistocerca > Schistocerca piceifrons. The sequence goes on along the minus strand of NC_060145.1, from coordinate 102,944,331 downwards.
ATCATTATCCCAAACCAGCAGAACAAGTTTAAAAATTGTAAGCTAGTAATGAATGCTTCACTTTTCTCTTCTACCAAAACCAATGTTAGTCCAAATGTCCTATGTTTCATGACTGATCACACAGATAGCGGTATAGTTAAATAGAACCAGTTTACCCAGCAGTGGCGACAGAAGCTGCTTGGTTCTAGTATGAACCATGCATGAGTTGCCATCAGCGCCTGTAGATGCTTTTTCGCGCCTTGTAAGTTGTGTTGGCCTATGATTGTTATTGTGCACGACATTAACCTCTCTGAAAGAAACTGATAGCATCTTCTTCAATTAGGAGCACAACAGACAAAAGCTAGAAATTCTGCTAACAGTATTGTTGTGGTCTTCAGTCCGAAGACAAGTTTTCTATAGCTCTCCACACTACACTATCCTGTGCAAGTTTCTTCACCTCCGAATAATTATGGCAACTTAATATCCTTCTGAAACTGCTTTGTCATCGCTTGGTCTCTCTCTAAAATTTTTGCTCCCCACATTTCCCTAAAACATTAAATTGGTGATCCCTTGATGTCTTAGAACGTGTTCTATCAACCGGATAGGTTGATCCGGTCCGGTCTGGTCGTGCCACAAATTTCTCCCACCTCCTCCCTCTGTTCAGTACCTCCTCATTAGTTACGCCTCATTAGTTATACCTTCCCAACACTTAAATCTATATTCAATGTTAACAAAGTCCTCTTCTTCAGAAATGCTCATCTTGCAATTGACTTTTTGTATACTCCCTAATTCAGCCATCATTGAAAGACCTAAGTCGAAACAAGGCCCCGAGAGTAGACAACATTCCATTAGAACTACTGACTACCATGGGAGAGCTAGTCCTGACAAAACTCCACCATCTGGTGAGCAAGATGTATGAGACAGGCGATATACCCTGAGACTTCAAGAAGAATATAATAATCCCAATCCCACAGAAAGCAGGTGTTGACAGATGTGAAAATTACCGAACTATCAGTTTAATAAGTCACAGCTGCAAGATATTAACGCGAATTCTTTACAGACGAATGGAAAAACTGGTAGAAGCCGACCTCAGGGAAGATAAGTTTGGATTCCGTAGAAATGTTGGAACACGTGAGGCAATACTGACCCTACGACTTATCTTAGAAGAAAGATTAAGGAAAGGCAAACCTACATTTCTAGCATTTGTAGACTTAGAGAAAGCTTTTGACAATGTTGACTGGAATACTCTCTTTCAAATTCTAAAGGTGGCAGGGGTAAAATACAGGGAGCGAAAGGCTATTTACAATTTGTACAGAAACCAGATGGCAGTTATAAGAGTCGAGGGGCATGAAAGGGAAGCAATGGTTGGGAAGGGAGTGAGACAGGGTTGTAGCCTCTCCCCGATGTTATTCAATCTGTATATAGAGCAAGCAGTAAAGGAAACAAAAGAAAAATTCGGAGTAGGAATTAAAATCCATGGAGAAGAAATAAAAACTTTAAGGTTCGCCGATGACATTGTAATTCTGTCAGAGACAGCAAAAGACTTGGAAGGCAGTTGAACGGAATGGACAGTGTCTTTAAGGGACGATATAAGATGAACATCAACAAAAGCAAAACGAGGATAATAGAATGTAGTCAAATTAAGTAGGGTGGTGCTGAGGGAATGAGATTAGGAAATGAGACCCTTAAAGTAGTAAAGGAGTTTTGCTATTTGGGGAGCAAACTAACTGATGATGGTTGAAGTAGAGAGGATATAAAATATAGAATGGCAATGGCCAGTGTCAGGAAGTCGTTCCTGAAAGTATTTGTATGAAGTGTAGCCATTTATGGAAGTGAAACATGGACGATAAATAGTTTGGACAAGAAGAGAATAGAAGCTTTCGAAATGTGGTGCTTCAGAAGAATGCTGAAGATTAAATGGGTAAATCACACAACTAATGAAGAGGTATTGAATAGGAATGGGGAGAAGAGGAGTTTGTGGCACAACTTGACTAGAAGAAGGGACCGGTTGGTAGGACATGTTCTGAGGCATCGAGGGATCACCAATTTAGTATTGGAGGGCACCGTGGAGGCTAAAAATCGTAGACCAAGAGATGAATACACTAAGTACATTCAGAAGGATGTAGGCTGCAGTAGGTACTGGGAATGAAGAAGCTTGCACAGGATAGAGCAGCATGAAGAGCTGCATCAAACCAGCCTCAGGACTGAAGACCACAACAACAACATCGTACTGGTTGCGTTCCAGAGATGTATTCCGACATAAAAAGTGTCGGAATGGACCTAGAATATTATATGTTTCTACTCTCTCTGAAAAGAAAATGTTTAAACGATATGTATATCACATTTCGAAAATGTAGACAGAACTTAATACACGAACCATCATACGAATTAAGTGTTCGAGAAAGATATCGTGATTATCTGACTTCATTCAAGCAGTTTCATCGTCGGAGCGTTCTGTGGTATCTGCAAGCCGATGAAACGATGCTATTTACATCTCCGTCCCGAGAATTTATAAAAAGGTTTTTCCCTTACTATTTACTCTCTTCCAGCGACTGCCGAGGGAGACGGAGACAGGTGACGCTGTCGGCCCTTCAACAAAAGTGACGAGGCAAGCAGAGCAATGCTAACAGACGCATAGCACTAAGGATTTTAAGAAGCCCTTCTGTGGCTGTGTTTAATTCTCAGAATCGATTCAAGCTGTGTCAGAAGGGCTTGCCACAAAATCCGTTGATTTGGCTTCTATAGGTGACTGTGAAGGGTTTCCAGCGGTCTAATTGAGAGAGAAGCCATAAAAACCAGGTGCCGCGCTGACGGCTTCCCGCTGAATCGCGCATTTCTGCGTATCGCCTCCATCGTCACAGCTCTCGTGCTGGGTGGTGGCCGATCACATTGTCACACCGCTTGACAATGCGTGAATGCCGTAGCCTTTCCGTCTTAAAAAGAGATGAGTAATGTAGGAAAACCCAATTGCAAAATGTACGTCATTCTGTTTACGTTCGTCGCCAGTAGTACTGAAATGGTCGTCACGCCTACAACATTGTGTTTCACGGCTTATAATCGACACCTTCGTCCATATTCATGGGAATGTAGCCAATCGATATGACGTAGTGCGATATAATTTATAGAATTCTGCGCTGTTTTCGTAAATCAAAAACTGACTGAAAGCACTGTATATAAAGGCCTAATATGTTGCTTCAGACGGTAAACTGTTTGTTCATCGTAACCTGAATTTTCGCGCAATAAACGTTGGTTCTCATGCAACATAAACGTCACTTAGGCTACGGCATTAATTTTCTTGAAATTAATAAATCAATGAAAAACGCTAGTTTGCTTTTGTTGTTCAGTATTACTCTTATTGTGTAAACCGGTTTTCGGCTGACAAGGCCATCTTCAAACATTTACTGACTACCATCGCCGAAGAGGTTACAATACTTGTAAACGACACTGGAAAAGAAGTTACATACCTACACTGAAGCAGAAACATACAGTAAATAACTATCTTTGACAGTGTGCTGATAATGCAATGTAAAAAGTAAAAAGTTGAACAGTAGATAAATATAAATGGAGTAAACAGGAAAAAACTGCAACAGCAAGCCTGACTAACGGTTTATATTAATAAACAAAACCAATAAAATAAAATTAGTACTTGACAAGGCTACATCAGGAGGTACAAAACATGGAGAGTGATACACAAACTGGTTAAAAGAAGAAAGAATTCTCATTGTAACTACAGAATACATAAGGAATTTAAGCAATAGCAGTAACATAAACAGAAATGAATAAATGCAGGAAAATGGAGGAGCGTGAGGGAACGTACAGTAAATGCCGTCTTCGAAAGTGTGGTGCTGCGTAAAAAGTTGAACAAAATACAAATTCAAAAGGAGCAAACAGGAAAAATATTAACACTATACTCAAAACTGTGCCTATGTCACAGATTGAATTAAATAAATGAACCAAGTAAAATAAAAATAGTGTCTTAATAGGGCAAGAGGTATTAAACGTGGAAAGTAATACAATTGCCAGTTAAAAGAAAGACATTTGTTGAAATTATGCGTTTCTTTCCATGTAAATCTTTTTACTTATTTCTAGTTTATCAGGTTTCATCGCATACTTCAGGTTTTCACCTCATGTATCCTTTTCAGAAATAACCTCTAGTACTACCAACATTAATTGTGTTGTATGACCCAGAGAAGCTATGTGTAACGTCTTAGAACGGTTTTGATGCCCTGAACGCTTTGTTCGACCGACTGGGGCTCTCCACGATGACATGTGTGGGGAAGTGCTATACCAGAATGAAACATCTGACAAATTCACCGTTACTAATGGGCTCAGACAAGGATGCTTGCCATTTACTTTGCAGCCACGGTTCATGAGACATCGTCTGTAAAGCGTGCAGGAGTGGAACTGAAATACACGTTTGACGGATGGCCATTTGGTCAGTCCAGAATGCATTCTATGAGGTTCACAAGTCTCACTCAGTTAATGAACTGCAGCTGTCTGTAAATCTGAAGAATAGATAAAATTAGTCAACCATTTGCTAACCAAAGGTTTCTTTAGCCCGTGACCTAGATTTCGATATTTCTAAAAATGCAATCTTCAGAGTGGGCCCTGTTACATCACATTTGCTGGTAAATTACATTTGCTGAAGCCGAGTGGCTCATACACAATCTTCAGAGTGGGCCTTGTTACATCACATTTGCTGGTAAATTGCATTTGCTGAATCCGAGTGGCTCCTGTCATACATAAAATTGGTATAAAAACCAGAGACGCCACATGCCATGGCTTAAGACAGCAGCCAGATTACATTCATCATACGACAGAACAAGTGCACAAATGTATTCGCCAACTGGTTAAGGCTATTGTCAACATAAAATTATAACAGGGATTCAAAGAATAAAATATCTGTCTAACCTTAGTATTCACCATTACAGAGACAAAGGCCTACATTGTTAGTAATATCGAAACCCAGCTCAAGGGCTAAATAAACCTTTGCTTTGCAACTCGTCGGCTGATTTTTTCAACTTGTTCAAATCTATACACTTGCTGATTCGCAACCATGGTTAAGATTTTGTCTGTAATGTGTTTCAGTACTACATATAAACGCATTCGGGAGGACGACGGTTCAATCCCGCGTCCGGCCATCCTGATTTAGGTTTTCCGTGATTTCCCTAAATCACTCCAGGCAAATGTCGGGATGGTTCCTCTGAAAGGGCACGGCCGACTTCCTTCCCCATCCTTCCCTAATCCGATGAGACCGATGACCACGCTGTCTGGTCTCCTTCCCCAAAACAACCAACCAACTACATATAAACGGTTTGGCCTGAGCCTCAACATCCAAAATACTAAGATACTAACACAGGCAGGTCCTGGAACTGTCTTTATGAATTTCAATAACTCTATTTCCAGCACACCTTTGGAACAAGTAGATTACTGCCAAACCACGAAAGGTGTCTCCATACCTGAAATGTGATACAGTAATGGAAATTCAGGAGAATAATGAAAATTTCGACATGAGTATCAGCCGATAACGAAGACGATGACGAAATTGAATGCCTTACTCTGATCAGCGATTGGATTTCTTTACACTGGCGCAAAATGAATCGAATACGTAGAAGGTGATACCGCTCGTTTGTAACTCCCGTCACGATCCACCGTAATAAAGGAAGTTTCCTAATCCGAAGGCAGATAGTTCTGGCCAATTTTTACGATGTGCTACGACAGCGGGGAGCGTCAACTTGGATTGACATTGTGCATTTTCGCTTCCTATAAGTGGTATGGTGGCCACAGTCTTGTTGCCCATTAGTTAGTTATTTTGTTGTGGAGGTTAATGATAATTAACAGTTATTACATTATCGTCCAGTTTGCAATCGAAACTATTCAAATCACCTTATTTTGATTCTATGTAGCCGCAACTCTGAACAAAAGGTGACAAAAAAAGATATGTGGATTCGAGAGATTACTTAACTGGTGTTCGATTTAATTCCAACAACTAAAGTTAGACAGTTCTATATAGTCGAGGAGGCGCTCCCGTCTCATGACAACAAATATGGACTGTTTGTGGAACACAGTTTGCTCGGCAGGGTATGCCGTATTGAGACCATCACTGTAATTGGTTGTAAGCGGAAGATCTCTTCCGTATCTACACAGCACGAGAAGAAAATCAGCACCAATAACCAGTACAGTGCCTGACGAGCCGGCCGGAGTGGCCGAGCGTTTCTAGACGCTACAGTCTGGAACCGCGCGGCCGCTACGGTCGCAAGTTCGAATTCTGCCTCGGGCATGGATGTGTGTGATGTTCTTAGGTTAGTTAGGTTTAAGTAGTTCTACGTTCTAAGGGACTGATGACCACAGCAGTCAAGTGTCATAGTGCTCAGAGCCATTTGAACCATTTTAAGTGCCTGACGAGATAATAACTATGCATTGTGTAACACCAGACCGGCGGTTTCCTCAACATGAGACAAAATAACTTTTGGTTAATGGGGTGCTTTACTCACTACACTACATCAATTTTCCTTTTCTTGGATTAGTTTTAATGGCTCTTAGCACTCTGCAATAGGAACTTGGGGATAGATGAGGAATGAAGAACGATGAAGTTCAGTTAGAATTTTAGGAAGAGAAGAATTTATCATTTTAGTATTCAAGAACGAATAATTTTCACCTTTATAATACTGTTTTTCGTCTTTTGTTGTCAGCGTCAATATTTTCGCTCTGTATGTTACTGCTGGTCTAGCTATTGGCTTTTAATGTCACCGCAACGTGGGAAAAACAGTGGGACGAGTCCTCGCCGACATATGCCTACGACCGCCCGTTCATCACAGTAATAGAACCTGATCTTCTACTTCATCGGGAAACTAAAGACCTTCCCTAACAAGTTAAGAGCAAACCATGGCAGATGTCTGAACTCGTTATACCAGAGGTGAAATGCAACTTCAGCAGGATGCCAATGTCGTTCCAATCGGTAAATCAATCACCACATCACAGCACAATGTTTACGAACGTATCGTCGTTGAACTATGATAAAACCTCAACGTAATGTCTGTATAAAACAGAAAACACCCGATAGTATGTAATCACAAGGTTAGGGGCGAACGTTTCCAGGAAGTCACGTCATGTATTTGCTAGCAGCACTAACATGCGGCAAGAACTAGGTGTATTATGTAAAATCAGGGCTATTGAAAGCGAACGGAAGACTCAGATTTGACAGAAAGGTACTGGAAAAATGCAAAATATCTATAAAGGTTATCACGTACAATATGGTTATGTGACCAACTCTGAGACATTGTTCCAGAATTTGGAGTCCTTATCATGAGGATATAGCAACAGATGAATTCAGAAACGCGCAGCTAGATTGTGACATGTCTCTATGAAACCTACGGAGACACACGACACAGTTCTCGAGAAAACATTTTGGGCAAATTTACAAAACCTGGAGACTGTGGGAATACTATGTTGCCGCCATCGTGTACTTAGTGGTCATGAGACTATGATAAGTGTGATTAGAACACATAAGGAAGCATACAAATAGTCATTTTCTCCCTCGTTCAATACACGCATGGAATAGGGAAGAGACTCTATAAATCTGTTACGATGTACTTTGCACCATGCACTTGCAGGTTTCCGGAGTGTAGATGTGCATGGAGATGATCTTTTTCTGGCCAGCGATCGGACTTTCTCTCTTTGGTGCAAGATGCAAAGGGATGCATTGAAAATAACAGAGTAGAGTGTTGTACCTTGGAACACTTTTTCCAGACTTACGTCTTTAGCTAGCCCTGAAATAAAAGTTAAATACATTTTCTAATTCCATTTTGAAATGGTGGCATTCAGTTTATGCGTGCTGCAGTCTTTTTATGAAATTACAAAAACTATAACTGGAAATTATTTCCAAATGTGAGAAACTGTCCCAAGCTACGACATGATCATGTACCTATGAACAAATATTCTATTCTAATCTAAAAGTGCTGAAATCTTGAAAATCTAGTTAACACTGTGTTTAATCCTACTACATCCTAACAATGAGCAAGTGAAAACAAATAAATAAGAAGTTTTATCATAAACCGGTTACAAGTTAAAAACACTTTGAAATGGCAGCTATTGGCACTAATCTCCAGTTTGTAGACAGGGAAAATTGTTAGGACATTAAAGAGATTCAGTTCTGCTGCAAATATCGCGTGTTCCATGGTGAAGGTAACTTCTGTTTCAGAGAATAGTGTGACACACGGCTGACGAAGTATGGCTTAACTCTCCACACGTTTTAAAACTTACAAGATTTTACTGGCCATAAAACTCTGCCAACATGAGTAACGTAGAAGGAAATATCCTCGGAGTAGTGAAGCAACTCAAATCGCTTAATAAAAGCGTCTTCTGGTCCAGACCGTATACCAGTTAGGTTCCTTTCGGTGTATGCTGATGCATTAGCTCCATACTTATCAATCATATACAGTCGGCCGGATTTGCCGAGCGGTTCTAGGCACTACAGTCTGGAACAGCGTGACCTCTACGGTCGCAGGTTCGAATCCTGCCTCGGGCATGGAAGTGTGTGGTGTCCTTAGGTTAGTTAGGTTTAAGTAGCTCTAAGTTCTAGGAGACTGATGCCCTCAAAAGTTAAGTCCCATAGTGCTCAGAGCCATTTGAACCAATCATATACAACCGTTCGCTCGACGAGAGATCCGTACCCAAAGACTGGAAAGTTGCACAGGTCACACTAACATTCAAGAAAGGTAGTAGGAGTTATCCACTAAATTACAGGCTCGTATTGTTAACGTCGATATGCAGCCGTCTTTTAGAACATATATTGTGTTGGAACATTATGAATTACCTCGAAGAAAACAGTCTATTGACACACAGTCAACATGGGTTTAGAAAACATCGTTCCTGTGAAACGCATCTAGCTCTTTATTCACATGAAGTGGTGAGTGCTATTGACAAGGGATTTCAGACCGATTCCGTATTCCTGTATTTCCGGAAAGCTTTTGACACTGTACCACACAAGCGGCTCGTAGTAAAATTGCCTGCTTATGGCATATCGTGTCAGTTATGTGACTGGATTTGCGATTTTCTGTCAGAGAGGTCACAGTTCGTAGTAATTGACGGAAAGTCATCGAGTAAAACATAAGTGATTTCAGGCGGCCCCCAAGGTAGTTTTATAGGCGCTTTGCTGGTCGTTATCTATATAAACGATTTTGGAGACAATCTGAGCAGCCGTCTTCCGTTGTTTTCAGATGACGCTGCCGTTTATCGACTAATAAAGTCATCAGAAGATCAGAACAAACTCCAAAACGATTTAGAGAAAATATCTGAATGGTGCGAAAAGTGGCAGTTGACACTAACTAATGAAAAGTGTGAGGTATTCCACATGAGTACTAAAAGGTACTCGTTAAACTTCGGTTACACGATAAATCAGTCTAATCTAAAAGCCGTAAATTCAACTAAATACCTAGGTATTACAATTACGAACAACTTAAATTGGAAAGAACACATAGAAAATGTTGTGGGAAAGGCTAACCAAAGGCTGCGTTTTATTGGCAGGACACTTAGAAAATGTAACAGACCTACTAAGGAGACTGCCTACGCTACACTTGTCCGTCCTCTTTTAGAATACTGCTGCACGGTGAGGGATCCTTACCAGATAGGACTGACGGGGTACATCGAAAAATTTCAAAGAAAGGCAGCACGTTTTGTATTATCGCGAAATATGGGAGATAGTGTCACAGAAACGATACAGGATTTGGGCTGGAAATCATTAAAAACTTTCTCCTCTGAATGCGAAAATATTTTGTTAACACTGACCTACATAGGGAGGAAAGATCACCACGATAAAGTAAGGGAAATCAGAGCTCGTACGGAAAGATATAGGTGTTCATTCTTTCCGCGCGCTATACGAGACTGAAATAATAGAGAAATGTGGAGGTGGTTCGATGAAGCCTCTGCCAGGAACTTAAATGTGATTTGCAGAGTATCCATGTAGATGTAGATGTAATTAAAAAATAACAGTATCCTAATATAGCTTTAATATATTATGTAGGACTTAAATATGTAAACCCTGTAATATTTTCAAACGCTGCACAAAACGCAGCCTCATGTCTCACAACAAAAACAGTAAAAAAATACCGCAAACTGCTTATGGCAGTCTCTACTGTGCGTTCGTTCATGTGATTTTAAAATCGGGCATTAGACTGAAACCTGGACTACGAAATGCTATGTGTTCGTAGGCGCACTATCGGGTACGACTACTGTTTGTTTATAACTCTTGTGATTCATGTCCTTTTGTTTCTTGTACGAATATTCATACTTTCTTCTGTAAGTATTATTTTTGCCGAATGTTGACGGGCGCAAGTGACTTTCTAAGGAAAAATGAATAGAGCCAAGCAGAAATGGAATAATTTACAGCTACCTTTCCACAATATCATATGATGTCGACATTATCATTGTTAGGATTTTATTCTGCCTCTCTGCCTTGCAACGTAAGCACTACTGTTGCAAAACTTTCTATTTTTCAAATCTTGTTCTGCCTAATATGCGTACTACCCCTAGCCGACAACTGCCATTAGGTACCACTGGAGAAGCGGGTAACGTTGACACATATACTTTGTGAGTGATGAATAGCGTTCCTCATTGTCGTCAGAAAGCGCGTTAGTATGTTCTATAAACACTCCCACACGAACAGATTACTAAAACCTCTAGTGACTCTCACTAATGATGGATTTTCTATCGAATGATCCGAGAGAAGTCGCTATACTAGTACTTATCTTCATTCGGCGTCAGCGACTAGGAGAAACTACGAATTACAGTTTTCATTTATATTAACTTTCATCGGGACATTTTATTTTGAAAGACTGAGGCAGTGAGCTAAGTTTTAGGTTTGAATTTTTCAACAGTTTCTTTCCTAGTGAGCCCGCTGCATGCATGAGGTCGATGAACGATATGCTTTACTTTTGGTACAGATTTATGTTGCACTATTGCTTTATTTACTCGTAATAGTTACAAGGTTACACAACGAGCTCGTTTCGATGTTTTTCTATTATAAGGGACACGTATTAGCTGGTATGGCTTGGTCCGCATTGCATCTTGGAGCGTAGGTATCGGCTGACCGCCTTTTATATTATCATCTGTTATTTTTATGTCCCTTAGTTGTGTGATAGTATATAGCATCACTGGAACCAGAGGTTCCAAATGGCTCTCAAAAATAACTTTACCGAGACCAAAAAAGTAAAGTACGTATAAATAAACGTGATCATAATACACCAAAGTGCCAAAGAAACTGGTATAGGCATACGTATTCAAATAACGGAGACATGTAAACAGGCACAATACGGTGTTGCAGTTGGCAGCGCCTATACAAGACAAGTGTCTGGCGCAGTTGTTGGATCGGTTACTGCTGCTACAGTGGCAGGATATCAAGATTTAAGTGAGTTTGAACGTGGTGTTATACTCGGTGCACGAGCGATGAGGTACAGCATCTCCGAGAGAATCTCCCGTATTACCATTTGAAGAGCGTACCGCGAATATCAGGAATCCGGTACAACGTCAGATCTCCAACATCGCTGCAGCTGGAAAAAGATCCCGCAAGAACGGGACCAACGACGACTGAACAAAATCGTTCAACGTGACAAAAATACAACCCTTCCGCAACCTACTGCAGATTTCAGTGCTGGACCATCAAAAAGTTTCAGCGTGCGAACTATTCAACGAAATATCAGCGATATGGGCTTTCGGAGCCATAGGCCCACTCGTGTAACCTTGATGATTGCACGACACAAAGCTTTACGCCTCGCCTGGGGCCGTCAACATCGACATTGGACTGTTGATGACTGGAAACATGTTGCCCGTCTCATTTCAAATTGTATCGAGTTCATGAATCCATGGCCCCTGCATGTCAGCAGGGGACTGTTCAAGCTGGCGGAGGCTCTGTCATGGTGTGGGGCGTGTGACGTTGGAGTGATATGGGACCCCTGATACGTCTAGATATGTCTCTGATAGGTGACACATACGTGAATATCTTGTCTGATCGCCTGCATCCATTCATGTCCGTTGTGCGTTCCGACGGACTTTGACAGTTCCAGCAGGATAATGAGACACCCCACATGTCCAGAATTGCTACAGAGTGGCTCCAGCAACACTCTTCTTTTTACAAGCACTTCCGCTGGCCACTAAACTCCCCAGACATTAACGTTATTGAGCATATCTGGGATGCCTTACAAAGTGCTGTTCAGAAGAGATCTCCACCCCGTCGTATCCTTACGGATTTATTGACAGCCCGTAGGATTCATGGTGTCAATTCCCTCCAGGACTACTTCATACATTCGTCGAGTCCATACCGCGTCGTGTTGCAGCATTTCTGCGTGCGCACGGGATTCCTACACGATATTTGACAGGTGTACCAGTTTCTCTAGCTCTTCAGTGTTTAACAAGAGGACGTCAGATACAAATGTTGCAAGAAGCAATACTGACCACATCACACCAGCCAAGTCGTGAGCCCGAAAATGGCAAAACGCCGAAAAGGGCTCGTTGCGTAACTTTGTAAGACTTACGAATAAATAAAGCAATAGTGCAGCAGAAACCTGTATCAACACTAAAATATGTCGTATTTTGACATATT